>NW_027331990.1:2190647-2490647 GCF_048418815.1 Hemitrygon akajei | reverse complement strand
AGTGCTTGGTCAAGTAACTGTAACCAAGCAAATTATTCAGAGGTGCAACCATATCTCTGGAACTTTTGAATAAATCAAAGACGGTTGATTGCATCAGCTGAGAGTGTCTGCTGGATCTGTGAATTCAGGAGTAACAAAATTCATATATTCTCACTGTAATGGCATATCCGGTCATATTGCTAATACAGGAAGTTTACTATTCTTTTATTTTAGTCTTTGGAATTCTCGGTTAAGCCACAGTGTCAGCTGCCCTTGGTGGGAATTTATGTTAAATCCAATGTTGTGATAACTTCTGTTGCTGATTTCCACTGTTACCTGTCCAGCCCCCACCGGGGATGTTGATTCAAGGATCTGCATCGAAATCAGACTGATGCAGTAATTTAGCGAATCAACCTGGGCCTGTGTGTTGGTCTGTCGGTCTGCGTGTGCCTGTGTGTTAGTGTTCGCGTACATATGTGCATGGCTGTGAGTGGCCAGCAGTGGGTTGAAGGCCTGAAGGAGAGTTCAAAATGGGAAAGCGCAGGTGCAGAATGTCAGATAAGTTGGTGTCGGTGATTTTGGTTTAGAAATGAATAATTAGTCAACAAAAATCTGGAATCTGTAAATATGGCTGCTCCGTGACAAAGCTCATTCGCTGTCATTAGAGCTCCGGCATTGTTTGCACCAGATGAGTTACTGCTGCGGTAATGCCCAAGAATTTTGATGCATTTGTCTTCAATCGGCCCAATATGTACATCGGAGGCAATGGTGTTGAACTAAAGCGCTTTTTCAACTAACTGTAGCTTTGTCAGGCATATCATCACGTCTCTGCAGACTTATCCTCTGCATAACTCAGGGTCGTTTTGAACGCATCAGCTTAGAGTGTTTGCCGGAGCTGTGAATTTAGGAGTCATAGAAGTCACAGATTCTCACTGAAATGGAGTATCCAGTCATTTATCGGATACAAAAAGTTTACTATCCTTTTATTTCAGGCTTTATAATTCCTTGTAAGCCATGGTGTCAGCTGCCCCTGATGGGAATTGAAATTTGGTTCCAATGTTGTGATCGCTTCTGCCGCTGCTATCCACTGTCACCTGGTCAGTCCCAGTGTTCTGCATTTCAGGAATGGAATGGAAATACCATTCAAAGTGGATTATGGGATCTGTATCGGAAACAAACTGCTGCAGGAATTTAACGATTCGGCTAACGTCTGTGGAATTCAGTGGATTAGGCAGCGTTCCTTCAGATGTTTGTGATCAATCATGGGATGTTCGGGACTCCGTGCTTTTGGTCCTGTAGCAGCTACACTGTATTTATGATTATTCTGTTAGCACAGCTCGCCGAGTTTGTACCAATTGTTTGTCTGTGTTTGTATGTGAGCGGTTCTCTGAGTTGGGTGTAACACTGAAACCATCGATTGGTAGTAACAAGTGAACAAATGTGAGCAGTTCCATGTTGTAACATGAAACTTGTGGATTTTCAATGAAAGTGTCTGTTGTGACTAAATGTGAACCAGTTGATGGGCAGCACAATGAAGCTGTTGCAGAGCCACGTGCTGCTTCATATTTATCAATACTGGGAATTGTATTATGTTACATCTACATCTGACACGGTTACAGACATCTGACTACCGAGCTTGCTGCTGGCCGTAGAATTCCTCTCCTCTGCTTTCCTGAAATAAATTCCGTGGGGGGCGTCATGTCTGTCTTATGGTTCTACATTTTGCATGTGTTAACAGTATAGCTGGTAGTGTGCGCAGTAAGGCTGAATTTGTACTAGTCTGTTCCGTTTCCTGCGCCCGCTCTCTGCAAAGTCCTTCCCATGTGTGCCGCTGCTGCAGAGAATGGCAGCTCACCCGGAAGGCGTTATGTTGACGGGACATATGTAAACCGTTTGAATATCCTGTGCCTATAGAATCGGTAAGTGGATGAAAATACAAATAGTCTGTCGATGGAGAAACAAGATTTATTTCAGGTTGACCCTCTCTCCTCATTTAATTCACATTACTGCCAATCCAGTTGCCCTTACAGCCGCTTACTGTCACCGTCCGGTGCGTTACCTTCCAAAGCTTCCCAAAGAATGCATCTCTTCAACTGCTTTTAAATAATGTTATTGTACATGACTACACCTTTCCTGACTGTTCATTGCCTACGAATGCCATTTTCATTGAATGTTATCCAAATTTAAGGGAAAAAAACTGAATGTATTCATCCTGTCGATACTCCTCGTTATCTTAGACAGATCCATATGTTGACCGTTCTTTCAGCTCCGCTTCAAACAATAATATTCTTGCTGTCCAACTTCTCTCTCCCTGGAATTCTTTATCCCCTAGTAACATGTTAATAGATCACTCCTGCACTGCATTCAGCGTAATACCATTTTATTCTATGGCTGGCCGGGTATTACTGAACACACCAGTCCAAGTACAGCCTTACTTGATGTTGCACTGCCGCTTTTAGGGAACAATAGACTTTTACTTCCCCTGTTCTACTGCAATCGCCAGGGACAAACCGTTTATAGTGGATATTCCTCATTGATTGACTCTCCCAACTGCATCTCCGCCTCATCCGAATTGAGCCGCATTCCACACTCCTCGGCCCACTTACAGAGCCGATCCACATTTCTATGGAATTCGGTATCACTATATAACCTGTCCACTATATAACCTGTATTGGTAACAGCCATACCTGTAAAATGTCGGACAATGTCTTGTATTTTGTTTTCCGACCCCCGATTCAGAAGACAGAAAACAATAAACCAAGTATAAATACCTGAGTCATATCATTAGTCAGTCCCTTTAGTCCGAAAAAAAATCTTTCCATCACCCTCTCCCCTGTACTTTGAAGCCAATTATATATCAATTCAGCCAATTTGCATGCCAGCTAACTATTGAGAATAACTTACCCTCTGGAAGGTCTCCACATGTATCGGACACGCCCACCGATCTGCCCTCGTTGAACGGTAGACCGCGACGACTAGTCCTGAGCAGCTCTGGTGAATTACAACGCAGCGGGCAGCTTGTCTGTATGGACTCCAGGCGTGCAACTTGTGCTCCATACTGAGCCTCTCTCTCACGCTTCAACATCAAGGCATTTGCCAGATTTCCCTGAGAGTATGGTTCGGTCAGGGCACACATACGACCTGTGCACATGAGCATCATTGATTACCGCTAATCCATCCTTTTGTATCTGATAGGCTCACGGAACAGCCCTCCGATTTCGAGTTACTCCGGGCTCTCCACCCCCGTCTCTCCCGTCACCTGGTGATCAGCCTCACTGCTGAGTTGTTGACCGACTTGCCAGACCACCGGCCCACAATCTCAGCTGAGTTCATCTGCTAAAACCTTAGAGACGAATTAAACCCTGGAGCTCAGCCAGTTCCCAGAGGAAAATCAGGACTTAGCCAATGCCTTCAGTAAATGGAAACCCAGTACCTTGCCTCCTCCCTGACAATACGCTGCGCGATGGACTGCTCAGCCAACGCGCTACTGCACAGCTTTATTCGCCCATAACTCTCAGAATGGTCCTCCCTTCATTAGACCGGATCTACGGAGTGTGTAACAATGGATCTCCATCACAGCTTTATTCGCCCATACTACTCCGCAGCGGGCACCGGAGCGGGTGTAAAACACCTCAGAATGGTCCACCCTTCACTAGACCGGATCTACAGGCTGTGTACAATGGGTCTGCATCTGCCAGTTGATGTGTGGAAGAGGGTGACCATAACGCCAGTGGTCACTACGAATGTCTGGAGATGACCTTCCGACTTCCCAACAATCCAGCTGTTTTCAAAACCTCCATGAACGAGATGCCTCTCGCCACAGGTAGTTTCTCGTTTGATTATAATCTGCAAACCAACGGTCGGTCATTAAGAACAAATCAGCACATGAACAAGATTGTGCGCTGTTTTGCCGACGAACCAACATTAAAGTTGTACTTTCTCTGACCCGGGCTAGCTCACGGTGTACACAGCTCCTCTGCAACGGGTATGTGGCCTTTTGCTATCTTCATGGTTACCAATCCCGGCATCCCCTGCGAAGGTGTCTAAGGTGGAAGACCCGGTGGTCAAAGATCTGCCTCTCCAACTGCCTGAAGAGGGCACGGTGGACTGTCCGGACTTCCAACCGCACCTACTGCCACCATGCCAACCCTCTTCGGCGCCCAGCCAGACTACTGAAAACTGGGGAACATGTATGAATGTCCACAGCTGAAATTTGTTCATACATGGTAATTTCAAAATATGGATGTCTTAGGAATATATTTCAATGAATGGCGAAGCTAGCCGGGACGTCATCACTTTGATCGGTTGAAGCTGTAGAAGCAAGAATATTATCACTATGGTTAACGATAGTCAGTAGGATTAGTAATGGTGCTATTCGACTGGGTAACGGTGATATCATTTAGCTCAGTGATAGTTTAAGGGAAGTAGTGAAAACATCAACGTGGTCAGTGACATTTTAGTAAAGCACTGACAACTCTGCTTATAGAACGGAAGTGTCTCTACGAACTATACAAACAATTGTGTAATCGTTCTGAAGTTTTAGCATTACAGTCAATGTGTCTGCTGTCGTCCAATCCAATTCTAGGCATTGTCTCTCCTGTAGCTGAGACACATGACCGTGTGTGCGCGGAATGGAACATTCGTGCACATTCAATCGGCTGTGTTTCACATTACTGCCCATCTAAGTTTTTATGAAGACCTCTTTATTCTGTTCCTTGCAATGTTTTGTCTCATTCTAGCAAAATGCAGACATTATTTCAATTTTTTTTTTGGAAACAGAAGCTCCTCATGTTATTTTGCATACATTTATAATTGGAAATATCCCGTAGTTCTGAAAGTGCCGAAATATAACGGGTTAACTGCATCTCATTTTGACAGTAATTAATCTGATCAGTGAAGTGCAATAATTATCGCTTGCTGTTTTCACACTGTCCAAATGAAAGAAAAAACAACACGCATACACATTTATTCGCAGCATTCAGCACATTTTTTTATTCAATAGTTATGTATGTTAAACGTAGGTTTACGTGTGCACAGGGCATTTTAACAGTTATATTCATTATTTCATTCCTGGCATGAGATATCAGAGAAAAAAAAACATGACAGTTGTGTAAAGCTGTAAATTATGATGGATCTCCATTCTTATGTTCCCCGATGGGTTCCATTATCTGAACCTAGGGAACACAAACTGCATCTATTTTCGCCATTGAGGTTCTTACCGTGATCCACTGAACGATGTCTGGATTTATTTTCGTGTGAATGGCTAAATAAAAGAGTATAAACACAGGCATATAAGTATCGCCGAATTGCATATAGATGTACGAACATAAAAATGTGCCCGTGCCTCGAAATATCCAATGTGATGATAAAAGATGGGTTTATATTTCTCCTTAACCAGCGGGTGACTTCTGAGATCAATATGAAATCATCAATAATAGCCAAGGTTCCATTCGTCTCTCTTCCACTGCTGTTTCGGTCAGTTGCTCGTACATTGTCCGATAATCTGAGACTTTCTCTGCTGTATGCCCCCAATTTTGAAGCAGTCCCGATATTTTTTTTCTGATCCAGCTGTCTACATTGACAACCAATCACTGTTATAGATAATAAATAACAACGGGAGTGACCGTCGTCCCTCCTGCACACTAGTCACAGACAAAAAATCAATCATCCTCTCTCTGCTAATCCGGTGTTGTACCGTGACAACCAGAACAGCGAACAATAACCTAAGTGTGACATAACCAATGATATGCAACATTGCAATATAACATCCCAGCTCTGAAATTCTATGCAGTCTCTCCAATGACAAAACATTCTTACTGAGATATGGAGCCCAGAACTGTTGCCAATACTCCAAATGTGGTCTGGCTAGGGCCTCATTGAAGTCTCAGCATTATCTCCTTGCTTTTCTATTCCATTACCCTTGAAATAAATGCCATCATTGCATTTGCCTTCTTTATCACAGACTAAATCTGTAAAGTAACCTTTTGGGAGTGTTGTACGAGGATTCTCTGCACCTCTGACGTATGAACCTTCTCCCCATTTAGATAATTGTCTGCACTATTGTTCCTTTTGCCGAAATGAATTATCCTACACTTGCCAATATTGTATTCCATCTGCCACTTTTTTGCCCATTCTTCCAATTTGTCTAAGTCCTGCTACAATCGCATTGCTTCCTCAGCACTACCCACCCCTCCACCTATTTTCGTAACATTCAGCAAATTTTGTCACAAAACAATCAATTCCATTATCTAAATTATTGACAAACAATGTCCCCTGAGGATCACCACTAGTCACCGATAGCCAACAAGAAAAGGTCCCTTTTATTTCCACTCGATGCCTCCTGCCTGTCATCCATTCAGCTATCCATGCTCCATGCCAGTATCTTTCCTGTAACTCCATGGGATTTTATCTTGTTCAGCATCCTCATGTAAGATACCTTATCAAATGCCTTCTGAAAATTTTCTAAGCATCAAATCATCGAGCTGACTCAAAGAAGAAGAATAAAACCTTCAGTAGGATTTTGATTTTGTGAAAAATCGATGACAGAAATGCAGGGAAGATCTAAATTGGGAGAACACAGAAAGCAGGGCGTGACGGGCGAGTGTGCGGAGAGTAGAGCCAAAGCATCATAATTCTCATGCCAATGGAAGTGTAGTAGACGGCTATATAATCGTGTATTCTGTAAACACATTCTAAGCATGGGAGTCGGGAATGTGAAAGATTTTTGTTGTTCTGGTTCGAGGCTGGAAAAACGTGACACTTCCTGCATTGCGAGTAAGAACAGTTAATTTACAGAAATAAAAAAAAAACATCCAGAATAATTTAGATAAAATTAGCAAGGCATTTATCGGATTCCCACATGGATGGTCAGTAGGAAAAGTTCAGGGGCTTGACATTTTGGATGAGGTGGCAAATTGCCATCGATATCGGATTCGCGGGATAAACCAGCAAGTTGTATAAGGTGGTTTGACCCTCTGACTGGAGATCAGTGACTAGCGGGGTGCAGGGTTTGGTGCGGGGTGCATTGTTGCCTATTACCAATATCAAAATTTTGTTTATAGTTCGTCAAATAGTTATTATTTTGTTTTGTTTCATCAACAGGTTATTTGCAAATGCTTTGGTCTGTAGTCATTAAATTGGGTTAGTAACTCTGTAGTCAGAGGCTTTCTGCTGAACACACTGCACAAACTTGGCCACTCAGCCAATCGACCTTCATGGATTCACGGCTCTCGCTCTGCAATGCCGCCTGCCGCTTTCTGTAACTAGTCACACCTCAGCCTCCCGCTGTTCGTTGTGTATCAAAGTACTGAAAACATCAAAGTATGTGTTTCTACACGACATTTTGGAGATCAGGTCGAAACGCCCACAATGGACCCTGTCAGAAAGAGAAAACAACTTGCATTCCTGGGCAATGACAGGTTTTGGAGACAGAACACATGTTGGTTCAACAGCTTGTCGCACCGTTGCTTTGAATCCGTAACTACGGGTGAGAGATAATTTATTAATCTTGACATAAATTGTGGAGAATTTCAAACGTGCAGGCAGGAAACAATGGAAACACAAACGCCTCCACCACCATAAGTGAGTTACAAAAGAGTAAATGACATCTTGATCACTGACCCGAAACACATACCATGAATTGCTTGGAAATAAAGACCCGAAATAATGTAAGCATCAGATGTTGAACAGTTATCACTTTAATTCACCAAGAATGCTTTATCTCCATGTGGATATATTTTCAAGCGTTTATTAATTCCAAACGGCAGCGTGGGATATTTAGTAGATATGAGGGAGAGGGCAGTTTCGCTGTTCTCTGAGACTCACAGAACACTCTCTGTGCAAGCTGCTGCCTGTCGGCAGGGCCGATTCCGACGTGCAGACATTCCTCAGAAGCGGCGAGCAGCTTCTCTGTTGAAGACAGATCCAAACAGCTCGACATTCCGCGCTCAGCTTCAACCGTGAAAGAAGCTTGCTTAATATTGCATCTAAATAGTTCCTTTACAGAAAAAAATGACACACAGAAATCACGAAGATATAAACATAAAGTTGTCCGCGTCTGCAATCCCGGTGTCCACGTCTGACAGTTGTTATCAGACTCTGCGAGTTTCCAGTATTTTATTTTGCATCGAACAACCTCATCTGAAGTTTTAATATATATTTATTTGGGATTTAATTAAATAATTCGAACAGCGGAATTCTCAACTGCGACGTTATGAACACTAAAATATCACAGTCATTCTGTCTTTTGAGTGGTCAGTTATTGTGTGTGTGTGTGTGTGTGTGTGTGTGTGTGTGAGAGAGAGAGAGAGAGAGAGAGAGAGAGAGAGAGAGCGAGAGAGAGAGAGAGAGAGAGAGAGAGAGAGAGAGAGAGAGCGAGAGAGAGAGAGAGAGAGAGAGAGAGAGAGAGCGAGAGAGAGAGAGAGAGAGCAGACGAGAGAGAGATCGGAGACGGGCCCTTCCCCTTCCGAAATTTCCGTTATCACTATTAATGCGAAAGGTTCTTCAGCACGGACTTAGTAGATACAAACAACAGAATGTTTGAGATTGAAGTTAACGAATTCGTGTTGTTTAAAATCCATTTGTCAATAATTAATCTGTTAACTCGAACATTTCAGAGCTCTTTTAATCCATGAACTCTCCTCCCAATTGCCCCAACCCCCCAGCAAATAAGAGCCGAACCCCGCTGTATACGTTCACTATTCTGGAGAATTACAGACAACACCTGATTCGGATGTTGAACCGGACCAAACTCAGACCGCTGTGCTCCTTCCACTCAGAGATAACTGTCTGAGCTGCGGCTCTCGAGACTATTCGGTGATAAACTCTCCGTCACTCATTCGAGATACAGTAGTCCGAATGAGCCGTGTAAATATAGATGGCCGCAGTTCATGACTAATAAACTCTCACCGGAACATGTCTGGCAGCAGAAGGAGAGTGGACTAGGGCAAGTAATGAAGGAAACACAAACAGGAACATCAACTCTGCGTTAACCTTCCCTCGAGGTGCCAAGTAGATTATGTCTGGATTTCCCTCCTTACTCTTACAATTTACTCTTACCTCTTACCTCACAATTTCCCTCCTTACTCTTCCATCACAACCAACGAGGTGGATGTTCTCCTCTTAAATCAGCAAATCCCCGCCTGCTGATTTGATCCAGCTTGGGTTCTGGAAGTTTCTGGGCTCCACACTGTGTCGGAACGGGGTCCTGCGGCGCAGGACGATTTTCAGCTGCAGCATCGCGCCCCTGTCCCAGTACAGGGTGTCCCTTTTCTGCTGAAATCTAAGCAAACACGTTCACAATTTACCCCCACAGCAACATTAAGAGGTTATTGACATTCCCTCTGGGCAGCTGTTGACACAAGAAGCCCCGACGGCTGTGGTTAACAGTGGGCTTCATGCCATAAGTAGCTTTTCTTGATGCACACCCCATCGGAAACAGTCGTCTACTCCATTTTGCCAGAAGTTTTCACGAGGGAAGGATTAGTGGCCTGGTTGAAAATCGGCACCATCGATCCACGGTCACAAATACTTACGATGTTAAGAGTGGCTCCAAATGAAATACAGATGAACTGACTGAAAATTGTCACTGAAATGAAATTGACCGACAGGTCGGTAATGACGTTCCGTTTCATATTGATCAGTAGGGCGTAAGTGGGATGCTGATTTAAAATTGGGAGCCGGGTATGGATTAATTTCCCGTTTCAAACTGATCACCAAGGAGGGAGTGTCAAATTGATTGAAAATTGTTATCAGGGGGGCAGTGTCACCTTATTGGTCCAGATCCCACTGCAATCTCTGAAAGTCCTCTTCTCTTTCCTCTACACGCTTTAAGTTCGTGTAATCCGCAAGAGTGGCGATCTAGCCAACCTGGTCTCGTATCCAATTCACTGTCTCACTTTAAATGCCAAGCGACTGAACTTCCTTGACCGACTTCCCATGGGACAAAATCTCAACCAGAAGCTTGTGGATTGTCCACTGCCTTGGCATTAAACGTTTTGATTAACATTGTCGAAATATTATATAAGAATGGTTAAACACGACCTGCCCCGCTCAAAGCTATGCGACTATTCCTGATCAATCTTTCACTATACAAACGTTATATATTCGGCCTCTCAGAATGCCTTGCAATGAGGTTCATTGCAATTATTTTTGTTAGTATCAGTTTCGCTGACCTACCACTTCCTGGTTCATTTTGAGAGACCAACATATTTCAAATTGCCTAATGGGATATGGTTTGTTGAAGGTTTTCTGTAAAGTTATCTTAATTAGTACAGAGATGTTCCAACGAGAGAATGTGCAGTACTTGGTCTGCCAGTAGGGAAAGAGACAGAGCAGGTAGCGGAAGTTTGTGCAAAGGAAAACTGTGGTAACAATGCCTTTAGTTTCAAAAGAAATACGTACACATAAAGATAGGTCTGCTCCGCGGTTTTGAATTCTAAATTGGAGGAAGTCCGATGTCGATGGTATCAGAAAGGAACATGCAAGTAGGAATTGTGGCAGCCTGTTTTCTGGCAAAAGTCTATTTGGCAGCTGGCAGGCCTTCAAAAGTAAAATTCTGAGAGTACAAAGATCATAGGTGCCTGCCAGAATATGAGGTAATGTTAACAGGTGTAGGGCACTTTGTTCTTAAGAGATATTGAGACCTCTGCGAAGAAGCAAAAGGAGATGCTTAGCAGATCCAGACAAGTAGGACCAAATGAGGTATTTATGGACCATGGGAAATTCAGGAGAATACTTAAAAAATAAATCAGGCTGCTAAAAGAAGTCATGAGGTTACCTTAGAAAACGTGGTTAAAAAACAAGCCAAAGGTATTCTACGGATATAATAAGAGCACAAGGTTAGCCCGGGACAAAATTGGTTCTTTGGAATATTAGATGGCATTACCTGTGGGAAACTGAATGGAATGATGAAGAACTAAATACATTTTGATGCGGTAATTACTCAGGAGACAGGCACGGATTATTAAAGTCAGGCAAAGCGACATCAACCTCGTGGACTGTGTAGAGATTACAGAGGAGGAGATGTACGCAAAGTAGTGTGCATTACGGTTGACAGCGTGTTACTACGGACCTGAAGGAAGCGAATGCAAACATTTCGGCGTCCCAGCAGCGATATTTACATCATCCTTAGTGACAGATCAGGTAGGAGAGGATTGGAGGACAGCCAATGTTGCTCTTGTGTTCAACCAAGTGTCTAAAAATACCCCATGATATTATAGGCCACTGAGCCTGATATCAGTAGCGCGAAATCTTTGAGTGTATTATGAAGCGATCCGACATGTAACTATTTCATTAATCATAGACAGATTACGGATTAAAGGCATGGTCCACTGAGTAGTAGGACATGTCCTATTAATCAGTCCTGCGCCTGCAGTTATTTGTCATCTACGTTACCGACCTGCATCACAATGTGGTCAACTGGACAGCAGAGTTGCGGATAACTCCAAGATGGGGGTGTAGTAGATAATGAGGAAGGCTATCAAGGCTTGCAACGGGATCTGGATCGAGTAGAACAAGCGGATAAAAAAGGTAGATGAAATCTAGTGCAGATATGTGCGAGGTGGTGCACATAGTTAGGACCAACCGAGCTAAATCTTAAACAATGAACTGTTGGGAGTGTATTAGAACAAATGGAGCTGGGAATAGAGTTCGGGAATTCATGGTAGGGTGCCGTCACAAGAAGATGAGAATGCATTTGGCACATTGTCCTTCATAAGACATGCTAGTGAATAGAGATGGAATGTTATGTATAAGTTCTGTAGATATTGGTACGATATTGGTGAGGCGTAATTTGGAGTTTCGTGTACAATTTTCTTCACCTACCTACCTGGGATAGATGAAAATAACATTGAGCGATTAAAGATAAAATTTGCAAGGATGTTGCCGGGCCTGAAAGATCAGAGTTATAAAGGAATTTGGAACAGATTAAGACTTTATTCCTTGAAAGGGCAAGCACTGAGGGGATCTGATCGTGGTATACCAAATTATTAGCTCAAATGCAAGCGGTTTTCCAGGAATGTAGGATGGGACTACAAAAAGCAGTCATGGGTTAAGGTTGAAATGTAAGTAGCTTAAGTGAATGACGAAGGTAAATATCTTTACCTAGAGGGTTGTGAGCGTGTGGTACAAGTTGATAGCACAGCTGATGCATGGAAGCGATTTCAACCTTTAAGAGAATGTTGTATGGCCTAATGGATGGTTGGGATATGGAGAGCAGTGGTGCCGTTCCAGTTCGATGGAGAAGTCATTGTAAATGGTTCGGCACGGACTGCATGGGCCGCTCAGTCTGTTCCTGTGTTGTACTTTTCTATATCTCTGACTCTGTGAATCTATTTGCTATCCTCCAATCTTCAGATGCATCATCTATCGCAAAGCACTTAATTTTCTCTGCTAAGGCCCGCAAATATTCTGCATTTGCCATCCACAGAGTCCAGGGGATATCTTGGCAGGAACTGGAGATTTATCCACCCTCAGAAATGGCCTACTTCTCTGTAAAGTAGATAGGACTTACGGCTTTACTTCTGCATGTTCCCACTTTTAATTTTATGACCGCCTCCCGTGATCTTCCACATTTATTTTGTGTCCACACATAGATTACTATTCGGAACTTCCACAGGACCAATCTTGTACCTTGAAACCCTTTTACTCTGATCATATTTATAGAATCCTCGTGGGATATCCTTTATACTGTCTGCTAGGAAAATAATATATTTATTTTTTCTGCTCTCTAGATACATTGCTCTTGAATAACTTAAACTACATAAGTACCTCAACTGCTCCTTCCTCCCTTCCTTCCCATACAACTTTTGTTCCTTAAGCAGTGCCTCAATATTTCTTGAGAATGAAGGCTCGCTAAACCTCATCCAATTTCCTTTTATTCTGACAGTGACATACTGGCTTTGCACTCTCTATATTTCTCTTTTGAAGACCTCCCACTTTCCAAGTATACCTTTGCCAGAAAACAATCTGTTCAAATCCACATTTGCCGGTTCTTTTGTTCATCATGCAAATTGCCTTTTCTGCAGTCCTGGGGGCCACAATGTCTTTTCCCATAGATACTGTGAAATTAAAATGAATTATGTACAGTGGATCCAAAGTATTGCCCTAAAGAAATTTATTTCACCAAACCTGTCTTACTCGCTAATAGGAGATCTAGAATAACACAGTCTCTGGATGGGACTTCTCTGCACTGACGAAGGAAATCTTCCTGAACGCAGTCGACTAACTGTATGCCTTTTGTGGTCTAGGAGTCCCAGTCAATATATAGAGATTAAATTACCAACTATAACCTCATGTGTCTCACAACATGCTGCGATTTTTCTTCAAATGCGTTCCATCTAAACCTCATGGACTTCTCTATACAGCCTCTCCCACCTCTCCCATTTCTATCCCTCCTCTCTCTATCTCCACACCCCCTTCGGTCCCAGCTCTTTCCCCTTTCTCTACCTCTATCGCATCGTCTGCGACCTTTTGTCTCATACTCTCTCTTCTCTTCTCTCTTCGCTCTACCTCGTCGACTTTGCCTATGTCTACACCTCTCTCACTGTCCTCCATCCCTTACAAAATCTCCCTCCCTCTTCCTCTCCATAATCTTACCGTCTCGCTCTCCATTCCTCACCCTCCACTCTCAATGTTCAACTTCTTCTCATCCACAGCACTCCAACGCATTCCCTACCCACCACTACCCTGGATCCTCGCCATCACTATCACTTTCCAACTCGACCACTCCCTCACACTCAAACTCACATGCATCCTCCTGCGTCCGTATACCCAACATCTCTTCCCCCGTTCACACTGACTCTCAATCATATTGGTCCTTCTGCATTGCACTACAGCACACTCTCCCCGTGTCAGTCAGCCTCCCCCTCCCAGCCACTTCCATGCCCTCAGATTCGTTTTACATTCGACCTCCACATCCTCGCGCGCGCTCTCCCCTCACCCTTCCCTTTCACTTCTCCTCGCCACCAACCTCACTCTCCACTTTCCCTAAACCTCAACTTCAGAATTTCTCTCATCCTCATTCTCCCCATCATCCCTCACACTGACGCTCCCTTATATCAACAACATTTTAAAGGTAAATGGCGATTGTATCTGGGAAAAGTTGGAGCTTGAATACCATGAGCAATCTTATTTATTTTGAGAAGTGTCTTTGCTGAGAATGCAATGAGCTGGTTTATTTAGAAGAGTCAGGAAAATTCTCTTTAAAGCCCCTCCAGATGTTTCGAGTCTAATTTAAATATAAATTGACCCTTGGTTATGTTCTTCAATACAGGTTCAAGTGGTAATTTGCTGCAGCAGAAATGGTTGAATACAAGATTAAAGCGACTATGTTCACATCTGAACGTCAGTGTTTTCTCGAACCGATTAGACTTGTCTTTTTTACAGGACGGCCTCTCCCTGTTCTGTGGAATTTGCCGGGGCAGGCAGCCAGTTACACACAAACCCTGAGCTCCGACTATCACAGAAAAACAACAACCCGCAGCTTCGAAATCAGTCAACAATCTGGCAGCGTCACGCTTCATTTCCAGCCCATGAAAGCTATCGGCCTCCAACATCGGCTGTTCACTTTCCATGAACGAATGCAGCCTGATCAAATGAATTCTTGCAGCTTTTTGTGTATTTCATGTTTACGAAATGTTCGAGAAGGCGCGTATGAGGCAGGGAGTGGGCAAAGAAACGACTTGAACACATCGACAGTGTCAGAATATTTGTGGGGAATTGAGATGAGAATAACTCAGCTACTGATATTTAATTCATATCTTTGTTTCAAAGCACCCAATATCACTGTTTTGTCTCAGTGATCAATAAGTTGTCAACGAATAGGTTCAATGGGTACATTTACTGTCAGAGATTTGTTTACAATATACTTCCTGAATTTATATTTTTTTCTTCGCAAACATTCACCGAACACAGATTACTGTCTCAAAGAATGACAGTAAAATGTTAGAAACCAGCTCCCCCCTCCCACGCATAAGCAGCAGCAATCCTCACGAGCAAAAAAGCATCTGCAACTTCTACCGAGCATTCAAGCGTTTAGCAAATTATCAATAAAGCTACATACTTGCAGTATCCCGAAAACTACTCGTTCGCAGAGTATTTCTATATAACACAGGCTTTCTCCCCCTGCATAATAAAGGAAGGAACGGTGTCCCTGTTTCGCAGCGGGAGGGGAGACGTAGCAAAACAACTCGTCGATTGATGGTGTTAAAATCTGTTGCGTTGTGAAATATGTATTTTTATAAAATTCTGTGAGTATTTGAAAATTCTCACAATGGCCAACTGAAGCAAATGTTCCATTACGTTCAAGGACCATTTGCTGATTGGAGTTGGGGTGAAGAGCTGTAAGGAGATAGACGTGCCGAATGCGGGATGAAAGCGCACATATTTCAAGCTAAGTTTTAATCAGCTTATTGTATGGAGTAGCAGGTATGAGGGGCCGAGTGGCTTACTACGCAGTAGCATGTTCAGAAATGTCCAGGACAATTGAATTAATGTAAATCGATCAGATGAACGCTCGCGAAGGCACACGAGTATTTTTCTTTGATTGAACGTAGCAGCCTCTGGGTGCAAATATTTCCTTCATCTCCCCCATTGAACTGTTTCTCCCACTATACAAATACAAATAAATTGTCCTGAATCGTGAAGCTCTTGGAAAATCTTTGAACAAAGTTTTTCACATGTGCTGTGGGGGTAAATTGCGTGACGTGTTTGTTTTGATTTCAGCAGAAAGACGAACCCCGGAACCGGGAGAGTTGTGCAATATTTGAGGCGGATCTCTTCCAGCGCCGGGAAGTCCCGTTCCCACACCGGGTGGAGCTTAGAACCTGCAGAACCAATCAAATCAGCAACCTGGGATCCGCTGAGCCAGAGCCCCGCCCTGTTGGTTCTGTTTGATCAGCAAGGAGGAAAAGTGTGAGATCGACACGGAAATACAGACAGACCCTACGCGAACGCGGGGGAAGGTTAACGCAGCGTCTGTTATTCCTGTCTGTGATTCCTCCATTTACTCCACTCCCCTCTCCTTCCGCTGCCGGTGAGGGTGTGTTGGACCTGAACTGACCCGGGTCCGCACTGCACTCCGACCTGCTTCAACAAGCGTGGTAAGTGTTGTCTCCGATAATCCCGAATCAGATGACCGTTTACAGCTTATTCCACGATCGGGAGAATTTAATAAAGACGGGAGCTCTGAACTGTTCATTACCGAATTTATTATTGATCAAATAGATTAAAAGAAACGACGTCGTTTCCTTCACTCGCACTCTGCAGTTGGTTTCTACAGTCAGTGAAGAAGAACTTCCCTAAACCATAGTGATATTCGAAATGCCCCATGTTTTACGGGCCGGTCTCCCATTTCTCTCTCTCTCTCTCTCTCTCTCTCTCTCTCTCTCTCTCTCTCTCTCTCTCTCTCTCTCTCTCTCTCTCTCTCTCTCTCTCTCTCTCTCTCTCTCTCTCTCTCTCCTCTCTCTCTCTCTCTCTCTCTCTCTCTCTCTCTCTCTCTCTCTCTCTCTCTCTCTCTCTCTCTCCTCTCTCTCTTCTCATCCCTTTCTCTCTCTCTCTCTCTTTAATTCTCTCTCTTGTCTCAATCACTCATTATCGCGCACACACAGTCACATGAATGACTTCAAACTGACTACAAACTGACCACAGAATTACAGCGACCATGATATTTTACTGTTGGAACTTCGCAGTTGAAAGTGCCGTTGAAGGTGAGTGCGGAATCTCGAACCATTTGGATTTACTTTCAGCAGAGAAGCTGCTCGTTGCTCTGAGGAATGTCTGCATGTCGGAATCGGCCCTGCAGACAGGCAGCAGCTTGCACAGAGATAGTGTTCTGTGACTCTGACAAAACAGCGAAACTGCCCCGCTCCCTCATATCTGTTAAATATCCACCAATACATTCTTGGTGAATTAAGGTGATAATAGGTCTGGTAATTCATAGCATTTCGGGTCTTTATTTCCGATAACCCCCCGTGGCATGAGATTCGGGTCTGTAATCAAGAAGTCATTGCTCTCCTGTTACCCACTTCGGGCGGTGCTGGCCGTTGCTTTACTGTAGTTTCCTACCTGCACGGTCAATAGTTTCCACAATGTATGTCAAGATTAAAAACAATCTTCCAACCACTGGTTCCGGTTTAAAGCCATCGTGCGACAAGCTGTGCAGCCAACATGTGTTCCGTCTCCGAAACTTGTCATTGCCCAGGAATGCATGTTGTTTGCTCTTTGTGCCAGTGTTTATTGCGGGTGTTTCGAACTGATCTCCTCAATGTCTTGTAGAATACTGGGATTCTGTTCAGGATCTCAATACACAACAAACAGCGATGGTGGGATTGACCAGTTACATAAAGTGGTAAGCGGCATTGCAGAGCGAATCCACTTTCTTGGCAATATATAAACACGAAAGACTTTGACTACAGAACACCTATAAACCAATTTAATGAGTACGGATCAAAGCATTTGCAAATAACCTGTCGATGACAAAAAATATTGTACTGAGCAAATCATCCTGATTTGTTGATATCGGTTATAAGCAACAATGGACCTTACACTGACCCCGCTCTGCTCTCCTTGTCCACCCCCATCCATACACTGCTGTCTGTATGTTCTTAATTTTACGTTTTCTCTTCGTTTCCCTCACTGGCTGTTCACAAAATCGAAAAACAACTTAAGATTTTTATTCTTCTTCTGAGTATCAGCTGGATGTTTTGCAGAAATTTTTCCAAGTTCTTCCAGCTTTCCATATGGAAGCTTCAATTTTCTTTTCTTTATTCCGGATGAACATTTAAGTCTTCCCGAATAGCGGTTACGGAAGCGAGAATGCAAAATGACAGGATGCATGGGCACAGAAGAGGAAGAGTCCATCATGAAACGAATACCTAAGACCCGCCTGCCCTCACCCCTCTAGAGTGGGGATTATTGGTTCAGAAGCACTAGCCAGATGCTGGGAAGTGACGGTGGGTCAACGATTTCCGGGGACAGGGGGAAGGGGTAATATAGGTTAGATGTTCACCCTTCTTTTTCCCGATTATTCTTAGACGTTGCAGTGAAGGTCATCTCTGGACGTTTTCCATCTGTCAGAACATAAATCTGTGAGAAGGTTGTAACATCTTAAATTATATGCAAAAATATTTCAAAACAAATGTATAGACAAACATGAAAGGATTTTATTTGCACTGCCGTAGGCTGAATCTGACAATGAAAGTTATGAAATGGGGATGGAAATAGTGGAGTTGTGTGTTGGCCAGTGGCCATTGACTGAGCTCAGAGGCTCATGTCTCCGGGACATGAGCAGCGTTTCAAGGAGAGCAGAGCGGGATCAGTACAGGGTCCATTTTTGCTTGTAACCTATATCAACAATCAGAATGATTTGCTGTTATCTGCAGCAGCGTCCGGAATTCAAGTGTCCTTTCCGAGCAGTAGGAGCGAGTATGCTTTGAAAAGCCTGAGATGTGATTTTGAACAGATCCCCAAACAGGCAGTGTCCTGATTCCGGCTATGTGCAGAGTGAAATGAAGGAGATGTCTTACCATCACTGACGAGCGGAGCAGTGCCTCCCGGTGGCATTCTTCTCTAAATCTGTCTGAGTGATGGGGATGTGGTCTTTGTCATTGGGGAAAACAGAAGAACAAAACCATATCGTCTTTATCCCACCCAAACGACGACAGGATCAGGCAGAGTACTGTGCTCTTCATCTTGATGAGGTTAAACGCTGAGACTCGGTTGACGATCACGCAACAAACAGTGCGGCTAAGTTAATCTCTGGTGGGTTGGCAGACTACGTGTCGTCGTAAGTCACGCCCAGTTGTGCTCAGGTCGCAGAGGGTCGTGGTAATGTGGTCACAGGTAAAATTTCCGAAATTTCTGCTCACACTAACAACAAGGTGGTAGCTGTGAGTGAGTGGTAGAAAACATGAAAGAAGGATAACAGTAAGCATGTCTGCTTTGGTGCCGAATGCAGAATCATTACTAACTGAAGAGAGATCTGCCGATGGTGATGTCCAGATTGCGGAGCTGTGCCACCACAAACAAAAAAGAGACTGAAGACCATCCTGGGGTCTCAAATCACGAACTCACTGCCAAAATGTTTTTTTTTTTAATTCCCAGGCAGCCTGATTACTGAAGTGAGAAAGGTTCGTTCCAATTTTGCTCGGCGTTTTTTTTTTGCCGATGCAACCGGAACTTTATATACAGTATGTGGTGAAGTGTGTCTTTTTGTGGCAGCAGTTCAGAACAAAGACAGAAGAATCGCAATAAATAAAAAGAGATGGGTGGGTGGATACACGAGGAAATCTGCAGATGCCGGAAATTCAAACAACACACACAAAATGCTGGTGGAACGCAGCAGGACAGGCAGCTTCTCCTTATAAATGCTGCCTGGCCTGCTGTGTTCCACTAGCATTTTGTGTGTGTAGGGTGGGTGGATAGATTGATTGATAGATAGATGGATAGATGTATAGATAGATGCATACATACATAGATGAATGGATAGATAGATAGATGGATAGATAGATAGATAGATAGATAGATATATAGATAGATAGATAGATAGATAGATAGATAGATAGATAGATAGATAGATAGATAGATAGATAGATAGATAGATAGATACATACATACATACATAGATGAATGGATAGATAGATAGATGGATAGATGTATAGATAGATGCATACATACATAGATGAATGGACAGATAGATAGATGGAGAGTTCTCCAGTTGCCAGGGACACAGCAGGCTGGACTAAGTGTTTCGGATCATGCTTCTGCTCTGTCATCTGGAGGTGATGTTGTCCAGCTGACTCCGGGTGAGCTATATTACCACTGACATCTCAAGCAACGCGGTTTGCTTTGTTGCAACGGTATTGTGTGAAGACAGGAACTCTGTAAATTGGAATAAATAAATATTTCGGCCAGACTCCAGATGTGTAAAGAGGAAGTGGTGACATTTTCATTCCAGTAACCTTCACTGGTCCTGAGGCGAGATGGAAAAACAATTAGTTTGGGTACTGTAGAATGTGGGACACCATTGTAGGAAGATACTGAATTTCTCTTTTCAGGTGAAAGTCGATTACCACATTCTTTTATCTCATATACAGAGATTCTGTGAAAAGCGTGTTATGAACCACACAATGAGTCTCTTCCTCCCGCAATTTTCTCCCCTCCCGTTTCCTCGCCCATCCTTTTCCTCTTCTTCTAGGCCTTCTCTCTCGCCGTCCTTCCTTCGCTTTCCCCACTGAACAGTTTGGATTTATTTTCCTAGTACGGAGGAGATTGTATAAGGTATTCTACCTGATGGAGAGAATGGATAACGCAGACACTGGGAATCGATTCCGATGTATAAGATTTTTCAAATAGAACACACTATAGATTTAAGGTGGGGAGTGAGAGTTTCAGCAGAATTGTGGAGTGTTCATCTTCAGCCAGTTGTGTTGCTGGAAGAAGGGCTGACGGCTGTACAACTCTGTAAATGGTCCTAAGGCACTGGCAAGTGCTAAATGGTGACTGATCCTGTTTCCTGCAGGGTGAAGATGCTGCCTGTCTACTTACTGATTGCCTCGCTTGTCATTGGGGCTGACTCGAGTGAAAGGTAAGGACTGAGCGAAGTTCCATCCGTCACTCTGTCCCAATAACTTGCCCAGCTCCACTTCCTGTCGCAGCTGTACCTAGACCCGCATCTTATCCTTGCCCTGCTTTGCTCTCCAGCACGGCATCGGTCATCAAACCAGCCTCCTTGCAAACAACCTGCCCCCCATGTACCCGGTTCACCCCACTGTATCCCTGTTACACTTGTGTTTTATTTTTTTGTTCACCGAGTCCATGACCTGCGCCGGCTCACTTCTGATGATCCACGGTCCTCTGAAGTCTGAGGGATGTCTGATTCAGGTGTTGGAACTGAGCTGTTTATTTCTCTCAATGTGTTTCTGCTTTCAGTCATTGTCTGGGGTCTGATGTCCTGTGTACCACTGCGGATTATCAGGTAATGAGATCACGAATATCACTGCCCCCCCCCCCTCCTACAGACAGAGCCACCCTCTCTCCTTCAGTCGTATCAGTTCATCTATCCCATAACCCGTTTCCAGTCGTGTATCAGAACTCAGCGTCTTCATTTGTGCCTCCAATTACCAGTCAGTGCCTGGCACAAATCACATTCTTCAGGAACAGCCATGAGCAGCTTCCTTCTCGTCACGCAGCATCAGGAACTAGGGTGAATAGCATCGATCCTTTGCCACTGGGTCTGAACACAAATACACCTTACCCCTCATACTGGGGTTTCAGCAGCAACTGAAGGACTACAGGCAATTACCTCCAACATTAGCCAGGGAGGGAAGGTGTGAAGAGCAAAGTAAAAAGTATAGGTAGTTTGTCCAGTCTTTGGAAAGGGTACAGAAGAGCTATAGTAGGATGTTCACTGGATAACATGAGAATAGGAGGATATGCACATAGTTTAGTGAGTGGGACTTAATTCACAGCCAATTAATAACGAATTAACCTTGTTCCACCCTCTCCGCCCGGCTCTGAGCCTCACACCACCGTTCCCCTCTTCCAACTCAGTAGAATAACAACACCATCGTCTATCAACAGCTCCGTCGTTACAAAGAATCCGTCTGGGTTGGAACACACGTGGATGTCAGCATCAGCCCCAAGGTTGACACTTTCATGCAGCTCCTAATCAGCTATACAAGAGGGGAAAACTCTGCAGGTAGGTGGGGAGCGGGGATGGGGTGGGATATCAAGAAGGAAGCGGTGAGTGTCACGGCCCTATTGTAGGGGAGCTGCCCGTTCTGCGACTGCAACATTTCAGAGCCACTCAGTCTGTGTCTCTGCATGCGTCTTCCTCTCGAGAAGAGCCCGGCCAGTCCTGTCGAAATGAAGATGAAACAGAATGGTTACAGACAGTTCATCAATCAGTTGAAAACAGCGGCGGGATTACCAGAAGGAACAGAGTGTTTGCAGTCCAGAGGGCTGATCCACAAACCCTGGTGAATTCAGGTTTAGTAGTAGCATCACATTCCAAGGTAGGGTTTGTGAATGTGGAAAGCATATGGGGATCAGATAATTAGACTGGATCGAAAACACAGCCGAGAGTAGCTGTCAGTTTAATGAAGAGAAAATTACACCATCATCAACCTGAAAAATACAGAAAGCTACAGACCCTCCGGCGCATGATGCTGTGCCGAAATTTTAACTACACTGACATCAATTTAATCCTTTCCTCCTACACAGCCCTTCGTTTAAGCTGTCGTCCCTGTGCCCATCCCGGAGTTTGTTCAATGTCCCTAAAGTATCTGACACTTTCTACGCCATAGGAAGCGCGTTCCACGTACTCACCACACTCTGTATGTAACTCTGCATCCAAGGTATGTGTTCCTCCAATCTCACTCCGGTTCTGCTTCTTTGTGTTAGTCCTTTCTAAGATGGGTAAAAGTCCAAGTGGTCTTTCTTCTTCTTGAGCCCACTGTCCCATACTGGGACACAGGCAACTGACAGGAGCACGGAGAGTTCTTTATCCTTGACTAGACATTCAAACTGTCCCCATGAGAGAGATGATTTATTATACATCCCTAACCCATTCTCCTGCTTTTACCACACTGGCTATTCAAAAATCCACCAACCTCCGCTTTCAATATACTCAATGACTTGGATTCCTAGTACGGGAAACATCATCGTCTCGTCCACTCTATCAAGTCCTTTCAATATTCGATATCGTTCAATCAGATAACCCCTTATTCTTCTGAACTCCAACGAGTACAGGCGTAGATCAATCAGATTCTGGTCATTTGTTAAGCCCTTCATGCCCTGAATCATTATTGTGAAGCTCTCCTGTACCGACTCCAATACCAGCACACCATTCCTGAGATAAGGAGCTCCGCACTGCTCACAGTACCCCAGGTGAGGCCTGACCAATGTCTTCTCCTGCCTGGAACACTGTTTTCTCGTCCCGTAGAAATGGATGCTCTAGGACACTACCTATTGGAGACGTTCTCCCCCTCTGAATTTTGAAATTGCACCGTTTTTTTTGAAAATATACTTCGGATTTATTCTTTCTACTAAAGTGCATGTACACGCATTGCCTATGCAACATTCCATCTGCCACTTGTTTACTCATTCTCCCAAACTGCATAAGTCCTCCGGTCGTTCAGCTTTCTGAGTAGCTTCTTGCAATAGCAACTGTACTCATTTATTTTCTCCCAAAGTCATTCCTCACCCAGAAAAAAATTCAGTGATCCAAGAACCTGAAGCCCCTGCACCAGCTTCTCAGCCACACAAATATCTGGCAAATCATCTTTCATCGATCCGCACTGGCGCGTTGGACAGTTTGCAATACAGAAATTGCTATCCTGCGTCCCAGCATTCTGCCTAGCTCTCTAAATTCTCTCTTCAGCACCTCTTTGCATTGCCTTCTACGTCATTGGCATATATAAGTGCCAAGGTAGTTCGCTGCTCTCCTTCCTTCTCCAAAATAACACCGAAGCGATCCCATACGTCTCTTACCCTTGTACCCGAGAGGCAACGATCCATTCGGGTGTCTCGTTCACGTCCAGCGAATCTCCTGACTGCCCCTCCGACTATTGAATCCTGATCCACAGCCTTTTCTCCCTCTTTCCCTTCTGCACACGGACACATGCTTAGTGCCAGTAACCACATGTCCGTGCATTCTCCTGGGAGGTAATCTCCCATAAGGTGCGATGCGAAACTTTAACTCACAATGAACAGGGATCAGAAGGTAAATGCGCCAGAAATTCAACAATCCAATTCATTGGAGTATAAAGCAAAAAGAAACGATCCTAACATAGTTCCAATTGGAACACCATCAGACATCGGCAGCCAAAAAGAAATGGCTCCTTTTATTCCCTTTCATTTCGTCTTAGCAAACAGTCACTGCTTTAACCATGGTAGAATCTTTCCTGTAATACCACGGGATCGTAGCTTGAAAACCAGCCTTGTGAGTGGCAACTTGATAAAGTGCTGCCTAAAATCCAGGTACACTGCATCATCGGATTTACATTTTTCAATCCAGGTTATTATATATTTTTTAATGCAAATTACCATAGTGTCAAGAATATTAGATGGTTAAATTCGTAGCTCAAGGATGAGAGTGGGAGAACTGGTCTGAAATCATGGGAAATTGGGAATGGAAGTAGCCATAGCAGTGTGATGGGCTGAACCTGGACCGTATGAATCACATAACTAGGGCTGTGGACAGGACCTTAAATTAATCTGTAGAGAAGTGATTCTAGAAATGCGGATAAAGTAAAAGGAAAAAGGACCTTGGTGACAAAACGCATTGATGAAGTTAGAGCAGTAGATGTAGTGTATACGGTTTTCAGCAAGGCATTTGACAAGATACGCCATTCAAAGCCTATTGAGAAAATAAGGAAAATAACGCTTATTTAGGAAGTAAAGAGACATGGGATCCAAGGGGACATTGCCTTGTGGATCCAGAACTGACTTGCCCATATAAAGCAAAGAGTGGTTGTAGACGGGTTATATTCTACATAGAGATTGGTGACTAGTGGTGTGCCTCAGGGCTCTGATCTGCGACCTCTGCTCTTCGTGATTTTTATAAATGAGTTGGAAGAGGAAGGGGAGGGATAGTTTGGACAACTTGCTGATGACACAGACGTTAATGGTGTGGGATAGTGTGGAGGTTTGTCAGATGTTATAGCGGGACACTGATAGAATGCAAAACTTAGCTGAGAAGTGGCAGATTGAGTTCAACCTATAGGACATTCAAAGCTGCTACGCAGATTATCTCTGGTTAAGAAATCATACGGTGCATTGACATTCATCAATCGTGAGATTGAGTTTAGGAGCAGAGAGGTAATCTTGCACACGGATGATAAATTAAACGTAGGGCAGTGTAGGATGAAAGGGTTAAATTGATCTCAGTGTCGGTGGAATGTCGGCACAACATCGTGCGCCGGCGGGTCAGTACCGTTCTGTACTTTTCAGGTCGACGATAGTGTAACTTTCCCTTCAGGAAACTTATATCGAGCCCTGTCGATAGAGGAGAACAGATGGGCATTATTTTCCATGCGTTGCAGAAGGCGTTTGATACATGAGAGCGGGATGCAGATTGTTGGGAGTGATATATTAGGATGGATAGAGGATTGGTTAACTCAGAGAAAGCAGAGTCAGGATACATAGGTGTTACATAGGCGAGATTCTCCTTTGTCTATCCTAATAACTTTTTAAATACTTATGCAAATTGGCAGACCATCAAGAATATTAGAGAGTTAAATGCGTAACTCAATTTTCAGTGTGGGAGTAGTAGGATTGAATTCATGGGAATTTGGCAACAGTTCTTGGGAAGGAGGGAGCTGTACCTGAACCGTGATCGGCCCTGAATCCTAGGGGATCACATAACTAGGGCTGTGGACATGAGTCTAAACTAAATTCTAGGATAATGGTATCGTTAGTTTGAATAAGCATGGATAAAGTGAAAAAGTGTGGATAAACATAATGACATGTAAATGATAAAAAACAGAAATTTAAGAGTTGAGTGAGAAAAAGTCAAGCACAAAAGTGTAAAGGTTTGCAAGATTTTAAAAGCACAATGAGTGTAAGGGCACTTCATTTGAATGTGGCTATAGGTTCATCGAAACTTCTGCAGAACTCAGCAGGTTTGGTAAGAATGTCTGTGGTGTGTTGGTCTTCCTTGTCTGGCGTCGTCGCAGAAACAACAGGAATGTTTTTGTGAAATTATTTTTAAAAATCACCTGAATGGTATATAATGCGGTGGTCTATGTGGGAGTGGATAGTTAGGTTGATCTTAAAGTAGGTCATAGTGCATTCAGAAAATGGTAGGATGGAGTTCCTCCTTCGCTTTCTATTGAAACTCCTGTTTCCGTTTCCAGTGAGAAGTATAAATCTTTTTAACTTTCTTCATCACCCCTAGGATTGAGGATCCAAAGCAATGGACAATTTCTCATTTCATTCACCGGAGATGGAGAGATTACAATGTATTTGTTGGTTCCCGAAGAACTTTGGGAAAACCCTCCAACACCAACAAGCCCACAAGTGAGTACTAGCTGGAACCTGAGCGGTCATTATATTTTGATTGACCCGCAGGCCGAGGGCGAAATGTGGTCGGGAACTAGATGGGGAGGCCTGCTCAATGGGGTGCTGGTTACATTTTTGTCTGCCTTTCAGCTATTGAAGCTGGAGACATGCTCAGGAGGGAGGAATGCTGGCTTCGACGAATATGTGGGATATTTAGGACCAGAGTATGTAGATGTTTTTCAGGACGCGGGAAACACTGCTCCCTGTGATGCTTTTGATGTTCAATATTAAAGGAGAGGGTTTTAGTGTACTGAAATGCAAACAATAAAGTACGTCGAATTCAGCACAGTTTCCTCAAGGGAAAATTACACCCTGCAAAGTAGTTCGGATTCCTTGAGGACACAACAGACAGGATTGACAAAGGCGAGTCAGTCGTTGATAAATGAATGTATCTGAATCAGAACCTGAGACCGCACTAGGGTCAGTGGATGTGGCAAATCAGGAAGTTGGAGGCACTGGCGGACGGGATAAAGGTGAAAGCATGTTTCATTTGGGAATTCTCGGGATCAGGAAGGGACTGCAAGGGAACGTGTCGCCCGTCAGGAGAGTAGGGTGAGTTTAAGCAAAACCGGGAGGTCATCTCAGATATGACCTTACACCTGAG
Source organism: Hemitrygon akajei (assembly GCF_048418815.1). Lineage (NCBI taxonomy): Eukaryota > Metazoa > Chordata > Chondrichthyes > Myliobatiformes > Dasyatidae > Hemitrygon > Hemitrygon akajei. The sequence goes on along the minus strand of NW_027331990.1, from coordinate 2,464,003 downwards.
TGAATAGTCGGACAGGACCGATAAATGGTCGTGTATCGTATTTTTCCTGTTTCAATTTCTAAGGTGTATCTATCCTGCAGGCGTTTATAACTCGTTTCCCGACAATGGACGTGCTCTCCAGGAGGATTCGGTGGAATGCCATGACCCAGGCAAATGACTTCAATCGCACGCTCACTGAGCAGAATGCCAAATTCAACAACTCCTTCTTCTTCATGTCTTTCTGCAAAGGGTAGGTAACACACCGAGGCGTGTAGTTGAGTCTGCTGCGCAGCCAGTGCCTACCGGGGCATAGCAATGTCTCTCCTCGCCGTTTGCCAGGAGGGAGAGTACCTGCATTCTGGTCGCAGACTACGACTCTGATGGCGAATCCTTGTGGATTTGTTATAGTCATGGAGAATTGTATTCCATCTTTCTGCTTCTCAAATTTTCCTTGCAGACTTCTGAAAAAAAGCGTGCTGACTTCAATTCTTTTTATTCGATGCGTCAAAATAATTCTAAATGTCAGCCTCAGAAAAATTTTGCCAGCAACTTAGTTAGACGAAATGACACTGAAATATTGCTCATAAAACGAGATGATGAAGGAGGTTTTGGGCCAAGTGGCTCATCGGGTCTGTTGACAGTTAATAATGTCTGATTCATTATCTCCCTCAACCCCATTCCACTGTCTTCTCCCTATAAACTTTGATAACTTTGCTAAACGAGATCGTATCAACATTCACTTTAAAGGTCCACAAGAACATGGAGTCCACGTCCATGTATAGCAGTGAATTCTTTGGATTCACCATCCTCTGGCTGAAGAGATGATTCGTCATCTCGAAACTAATGGGATGTCCCTCTATTCTTAAGTTTGCACTCTAGTCCAGTCTATGTCGGCAGTTCAGCAAATCCCTGCTCATTGTTCTAACCTCCTGCGAGTACAGGGGCAGTCCCATGCAACGCTCCTCTGAGGATAACGCTTGCATTTCCGATAGCATTCTTGTGATTGTCCTCCTGAACATCGCCAACGCCAACGCACACTATGCAGTGTAAGGAGTCTACCGCTGCTAGCAGTACACTGAATGTATTGTGATCAGTGAGTCATAAATCCTCAGCATTACCTCTTTACGTTAGCATTTTAATCCTCCCGAATTGAATGCTGACACTGCATTTGCCATCCTTGCTGTCAACAGACCCTACATGTTAACCATCAGGGAATCCTGCACGAAGATACCAGCATCCATTGGCACATCTTATTAATGGATTTTCACACGGTTGAGGAAGTTGTTTGCACCTTTATTCATTCTTCAAATGTGCATGGCCATCCATTTCCTAAAACTGTATTCCATCTGACAAATCGTTGCCTCATTTCCAAATCCATTTTGGTACTTGTGAATTTCTCCGACTTCCTCAAACTTCGGCAGCAGCCGCCCCACCACCAACCACCCTTCTCACTAACCTTGGTATCGTTTGCAAAGGTGGACACAAAGTCAGACATTCCGTATTCCAAATCATTTACATATTACGTGAAAAGTCCCGATGGCAACACCGATTCCTAAGGAACAGTTCGATAAGCCTCTGGCGAATCAGATAAATCCCCGTTTGTCCAGCTCTTTCCCTCCTGTCACCGGTCTCATGTAGGAGACATTGGTAACCTGAAAATATACCTTCAGGCATGGACCAGGGCTTATGTACCTTCAGGTACGTCAGCCTCCCGATCCACCTCCAGTCTATTCAGCTTCCCGATCTACCTTTTCGTCCTTTTCCTTTCCCGATGTAACTTCAGACGATTTAGCCTCCCGATCTATGTTTACACCTTTGTTTCCGGATCTACCTGTGTCATATCTTCCTGATGACTTGATTTCACTTTTTACCAGTAGAGCATTACCATCCCCTTTGCCTTCCTGCCTACACTTTCGATACAATATGTATCCTTTTGACATTAAGTTACCAGTACAGTCAATCTTTTTTTTTGCCATGGTTGAGTGATGCCTGCAAAAACATACTCGCCATTCTGGAACTGTGCTTCAAATTCATCGACCTTACAAAGTACACCTTGGGTATTAAAAAAACGCACCCTCAGTCCTCTAGTCACCCTTTTCAATTTCACATTGCTGCTAATACTGTTAACTGCAAATTTTTTCTATTATCAGACTCTCCTTGCTAGCCGCCTCACTATACATCGCCTCTGTTTTAAAACCAACTGCCACGGGTTTGGCGCTATCAAACGGTTCTCATCACCCTGCTGAATTAATTTAAACATACATGTATCCGCAAGCACTTTGGATTCCTTCGGTCTCCGGGTGTAACAGTCCCTGTTGTACAGGTCATGTCTTCCCCGGAAGATATCTCAATGATCCATAACTCTTGCCAATGCCCGTGCACCCGATAGTCAGTCAGGCATCGACCTGTAATTACATTCTATTCTTACCTTCATTGGTACGTGGAATAGGCCGCAATCCGGCGATTATTATCCTTGAAGTCCTCTTTATCTGCGTTCTACCTAATTCCCTAAAACCCCTCTTTATGACCTCACCACTTCGCCTACCTATGTCATTGGTGCCAATATGCAGCAGGACTTCTGGCTGCTAATCATTGACCTTAGAAACATTGAAAATTTACAGCACGACACCAGCCCTTCGACTCACAATGCTCTGCCGAACATGTCCTTATTTTAGAAATATCTAGGCTACCCTACCGTCGTCTATTTTTCTAACCTCCTTGTACCGATCCAGGAGTCTCATAAAAGACCCCATTGTTTTCGCCTCCACTACCACCGTCAGCAGCCCATTCCACGCACTCACCACTCTCTGCATAAAAAAACGTAACCCCGGCATCTTTCTGCACATACTTCCAAGCACCTTAAAACTGTACCTCTCGTGTTAGCCATTTCTGCCCTCGGGAAAAGAAAGCCTCCGACAATGCACATGATCAATGCAACTCATCATCTTTTACTCCTCTATCAGGTCACATCGCATCCTCTGTCGCTTCAAAGAGAAAAGGCCGCGTTCACTCAATCTATTCTCATAAGGCATGCACACAGATCCAGGCAACATCCTTCTAAATCTCCTCTGCACTCTTTATATGGTTTCCATATCATTCCATTAGTGAGGTGATGATAACTGAGCACAGCACTCCAAGTGGGGTCTGACCAGGGTCCTATATAGCTGCAACATGACCTTTCGGCTCTTGAACTCAATCCCACAGGTTACGAAGGTGAACCTTGTTACCCACAGAGTCAACCTGAGCAGCAGCTTTGAGTGCCCTGTGGGCTCGGATCCCAAGATGCTGGATGGATGGGTGGGATCCTTAGTTATACCAAGCGCCCTGCATATGCATCACTCCTGATAGGTTCCCCAGATGAATATTAGCGATTTCCGTATGAACCTCTTAGCCGTTCTTACTGTCAGTTGTAGTGACTCCAGGGCCAATTCTCCTCTGCTCCTATGCCAGATGGAGAAACAATTGTCAAGATGTTCGCAGTCGTACTCCTTTAATTTGCAGTTCAGATGGGGTTGGGAGCTTGGCTTGCCCCAGTCTATTTCGGATTGAAGTTGCAGCTGTATTTCCCTGTTCAGGTGTTATTAATTCACCAGGTGAGGTCATCGCTAATGTGAACTCCAAGAAACATCATTAATGAGTAAACGCGAGGAAATCTGCAGATGCTGGAAATTCAAACAACAACACACACAAAATGCTGGTGGAACACAGCAGGTCAGGCAGCATCTATAAGGAGAAGCGCTGTCGACGTTTCGGGCCGAGACCCTTCGTCAAAGGCACTTCTCCTTATAGATGCTGCCTGACCTACTGTGTTTGACCAGCATTTTGTGTGTGTTGTTCATTAATGAGTACTCATGTTAACAAACAAAATTATTCTCAATTTGAGAATTCTTGGGAGAGGCGTGTTACAGGGGGAAGGCAAAAGCGGTGTACCTCTCCCAGAATTCTGTGCACTCTGCTCAGAAGGCTCCGGAGCAATAGTCGGAGGATTTACTGGAACTTTGCGAGTGTTTGAAGCCGACATGGCAGGAAAATGGGAACCAGTATAATAGAGCTGAGACGGAGTCAGCAGGTTTTGAAGTAAATGATGAGTGTAACATGAATATAAGAAAAGACACGCCAATGGTTGCGTACAAATGGAGACCGAATAAGCAGCTAAATTGTACCTCACAGGGATAATTCAAAACAGCAAAAAATGCCGGACTGGACGTAATGTAATTGAACGGACATAGTATTTTGAACAAGGTAGACGAACTCATGGCGCAATTAGAAATTAGTCGGTATGATATAGGGGACGCCGCTGAGGCATGGCTAGCAGAAGGCCGTAGTTCAGAGATCAGTATCGAAGGATACTCTTTGCACAAATTGACAAACAGGAAGGCATAGGCGGTGGTGTGGCTCTATTGGTAAGAGATGGAATTACATCTCTAAGAAGAGAATAACGACAAAAGATTTTGAATCTTTGTGGGTGGAGTTAACGAAATAGTAGCGTAAAATACCAGTTAATAAAACTAATAATAGTAGCAAAGGAGTTGGGATAAGATTGCAAAGGAGCTGAAAAAGGCATACAATAATGGTAATGTGGGAATTTAATATGCAAGGGTTTGGCGAAATTAGTTGGTGTCGGATCGCAAGTGATGACATTTGTTGAATGCCTATGAGAGGGCTTCTTAGGGCAGTTTGCTCTCTAGGCAATTAGGCGAAGGCTATCTCAGATTGGATGTTGTGTTTTAACGAACATCTTATTCGAGCGCTTAACGTATAGGATTCCTTAGGAGGCTGTGATCAGAACATGATTGAATTCGGACTGAAATTGGAAAGGGAGAAGCATAACTCACATGTATCAGTATCGCAATGGAATAAAGTGAGTTACGGAGGCATGATGCACGAGCTTGCTCAGGTGGATTGGAGGGGCATACGGGTGGTGATGACGGTAGAGCAGAGATAGCTGAAGTTTCAGGGAATAATGTATAAGGCACAGAATAGTCATGTCCCACAGATGAGGATGTTCTCAAGTGGCAAAAGATATGCTCTGCATGGAAGCCCTGCTAATGAGAAGTTGGCTGATTGGAAAGCGTATGAAATCCAAATAAATGGCAAGAAAACAAGCTATAAGGAGCGAAAAATGGAATATTAGAGCATAATCTGAAGCTGGGATACTAGAATTCCTTTCTTGTTATATAAAGATTAAAAGTGTGTTGAGAGTTAACACTGCACCACAGGAAATGATGCGAGTGAGGTAGCAGTGGGCAAAAAGAAATCGCAGATGAACGTAATGTGTACTTTGCAGTATGCCAGATGTCCATGAGGATTAGGCAGCAGGCATGATTGCGGTGCGCATTACAGAGAAACAAGTGCCAGGGAAACTTAAAGGACTTAAGCTGGGCCAGATGGACTAAATGCCGGTCCTGAGAGAAGGTGCGAAAGAGATATGGTCATGATCATACTTGAATCACTTGATTCTGACATGGTGCCGGGAGACTGGAAGATTGCAAACGTCACTCCACTCTTTAAGAAGGGAGAAAAAAAAGGAAAGTAAAGGGAAGGTAAACTGGTGTTGGTGGATGGGAAAAGGGTTGGTATAGATTATTAATGATGCGATTTCGAGGTCTTGGAGACCAATGATAAAGTCAGCATGGATTCTATGAAAGCAAATATTAATTGAAAAATCTGTTAGAGCTCCAAGAGAAAGTAACAAACAGGGTGGGCAAAAGATAAATACTGGATGTCATTAACTGGATAAGATGCCACAAGATAAATTAACAGTGGACAACAAAGATTTTGCTTCCTGAATAAACTTTAGGTGTATCTTATGAATTTGCAGTTTATCATCTTGAAAATCACCATGACATTTCCCTATCACGCACCATTATTTTTTTTGCTTATTATTTCAATTCATAATTCAAGTCAATTAAAATCTTGCCTACATTGTAAACTGGAAAGTGTCCTATCTTGTCCAGGCATGCTTGGGCATCCTTAGGCAGGGCAAGTTTTAGGAGTAATTATTGTGTTCTGGACTGTAAGGACAGAATTTGCTATCATCAGGCACAAAGGTTTTTATGAATGATTTTGATATTTGAGACAGATGCTTCCGAGAATAACTGATGCAAATGTTACGGAAAGCGTTTTTATTGGTGCACAAATCAAGCAGGTCATCAACAATATTTCTAGTGGGAATGGAGAAAATCACATGGCAGGCATTCAAGAAAATTGTTTTTTTTTTCTCGACATCTACAGAGCACCAAACGACATGCAGCTGGTTGAAAGCATGTTTCAAGCATACAAAACCATGAACTGCAACAGGTCACTAAAGATTCATTTTCTGCATTGCCATTTATACTTCTTCCCTGCAAATCTTGGTGCTGTTAGTGACGAGCATGGTGAAAGTTTTCACCAGGACATTGCGGTCATGGAGAAAAGATACCAGGGCAACTGGAATCCATCAATGCTGGCGGATTATTGTTGGACACTTAAGGGAGAAATTCCTACGTTGAACAAGCATAGTGAAATTATATTTGTGTTCATCTACAAGCTGTCTTTCACAAACAAAAAAAAATTCTGAGGAATCAACACTTTTGCAAAATATTTGTTGTGCTGTGTGACCTGTGGCGTTCCAGGAAAGACGCTGGCATGAATAGCTGAATGGCGGGAGGCAGCGACTAGGAATAAAAGGGAACATTTTACTGCTGCTATTCACGCTGTTGTCCATGACTTCAATCGTTGAATTGAATGCTTCGTGGCAACGTTTGGGGATGATACGAGGACAGGTAAAGGGGTAGGTAGTGCTGAGGAAGAAAGGCGATTGAAGCAGGACGTATGCAGATTGGAATAATGGGAAAACAATATGACAGATGGAATACAGTGTTGGGTAATGCATGATAATGCATTTTGCAATCCGTGTGTACATTTAAGGTACAAGTTGAACGGTTCCTGATCGGGCGGGACACTAAAGGGTATGGCAAGAAGGCAGCTGTATAGGGTTTAGTGGGATCAGGAAACAGCCATTATGGAATGACAGAGAATCGTTGGACGACTTGGCTTAATAATTTCCTAAGTCGTATGGCATTCTGGCCTTATGGGACCTTGGTCTATTTAATCCGCAGAGGATTATGGTTTGACCGCACTTTTCTAAATTTTGTAATTGTGCCTTACAGCGGATCTCTTATTGTCTCCTCATCTTAAAAAAACTTCCCTCCCAGGGTCCATTTCTTGTCCGTCTTATTCGCACAAAGTGCGTTATTGAGATCTCACATGATCGTCCACAGCTAGCTTTTTAATCCAGTCCATGTGCTCAGCCTTTTTCCATGTTTCATCGCTCACCCGAGATCTGGTCCGGCTCTGAACTCTCATCTCTGTCCCCGCCCATCGCAGTTCTGCGTCGCTCAGCATCCCGCTTTGCTGGCAGGTCCTCTAATTCTTTGTTAACTTCCTATTCTTCAAACTCATCCCTTTTCAAGTTGAACCGATTTGACGTTCTGACAACGAGTCAGAACAGAGGGACGCTGTGTCAGGATCGGGAAATTGTTCACAGGATAGAATAATGAGCCGGGTAGCAGATGCGTTCCAAGTAACTGAGATATAATTATTTATATTTTCCCCACAGGAAGGTCAGACGCAGCATACATGGACATGAAATGGATTTTGCAATGCAGGGGTAAGTGAAAGTTGAAGACTGAGTCTGTGCGCGGGGTGATACGTTAACCAAAGTTTCGCTATACGCGTTGGGTACTCAAACTGATGAACAGGTCGGATGCGCTCAGCTAACACCATGCGACCGTAGCTCGTTAAACTGCTTCATGTGCGGCGCCTTGTGAAAGCCTTTCTGAAAATCTAAGGACACAGCAACAATTGACTTTACTTTCCTTTCAGCTGGGAATGAGCCAGCGATTTCAGAAGTAGATGATATGTGTGAAAAATTCCTGTAAGGGAGCATAGATCAATGATTGAGAACAAATACAGACAAAGAGATAAATTCTACTGCAAAATTCAAAGTGGTGAAGAGTACAACACTGAAGGGGATGTATTTAAATACGCTCAGCATTCAGAGTAAGATGGATGAACTCGTGTTGCAATGACGTCGTGGTCAGTCCCAACTCTTACTTCAGAATGCAGTTCATTGACTTCAGTTCAGCATTCAATACTGTGATCCCCTCCAAGCTGATCGCCAAACTTCGCCAGCTTGGTATCAGCTCATCCCTCTGCAATTAGACCTCGGACTTTCTAACAGACCCGAATTTGATAAGTTAGATAATCTCTCCTCGTCCACTCTCATCCTGAATACTAGCGTTCCTCAAGGCTGTGTGCTAAGCCCTCCTCTGTGCTCCCTTTTCAACTATGACTGCGTTCCAGTACATGATTAAAATTCTGTATTCAATTTCGCAGACGTCACCACGGTGGTTGCCCTGATCACAGGGACAAGGTACAACACCCGGCTGCGTGCTGTGCCGAGAGGAACCTGGCCCTTAACACCCAGAAGACCAAGGAGATCATTATGAACTTCGGGCATGCTAGGAGCCACACATGCCCCCATCGGCATTAACGGAGCTGTAATGGAGCGGGTATCAACCATCAAATTATTTGCTGTCTACATTTCCGAGGATCCTATCTGGTCACTGAACTCCTCCATCCTCTGATCAAAAAGGCGCAACAGCTCCTTTATTTCCTGAGGAACATCAAAAAAGTTCACCTCCGTCCCAGGTTACTGACGGTCATTTAACGATGTACTACTGAGAGCATACTCACCAACTGCATCTCAGTGTGATATGGCAGTTGTCCAACCTCGGACCGTAAAGCACTGAGCTTGTGGTTAAAACAGCCTAACGAATTAACGGCACCCAATTGACCGCCATTGAGAACATCTACCATAAACGCTGCCTCGGCAGGGCGAAACGCAGTATTAATGATGCATCTCACACTAAGCATGGACTTCGTACTTTCCTCACATCCAATGGGTGCTAGAGGAGCCCCTGCTCCACAACCAGCAGGCTCAGGAAGAGTTTCTCCCCGAGGCAGTGACCCTGCTGAAACTCACATCACACCGCTAAACAGTTTTGCACCCATATCGTACTGTCTTAGCACTTTTATATTTGTGTGTTGTAGCACTTATTTTAATTCGCAGTTATTTATTAAATAACACTATTCTTTTGAACTTCTGGTTAGAAACTAATTGCTAGAAACTCTGTTTTTTTTAATCTGATGTATCTACCTGACTGAATACACATCTCGGTTTACTCACTGCTATTTGCTGATTGGTCACTCCTTGAATCTGAAAAGAACTGCCAGAAATCATTACAATCAAAATGTCGATGTCTCTGAATGAACTAAATATTTTCACGCATCCCTGATGTGAATTGTCCACGTAGTACAGCAGTACAGAGATTAGTACCCTGGTGCTCCTATTTGTTGGCTTTCTACAGAACTCACGAAAATTCCCTTCAAAACTCCCTCACCTTGTCTATCTATCTCGTTGATGCCAACGTACACCAGGAAGTGTGCTTGCTTACCCTCGCCTGGGGACCCAAAGACCCGATCTGAGGTATTCCTGAGCCTGGCAGTAGTCAGACAACACACCATCCCGGTATCTCGATCATGTACACAGAATTCCTTCTCTTTCCATTTCAATATCGAATCTCCTATTAGCACTACAGACCTTCTCACCTCTCTGCTCTTCTGAGTCACAGCACCAATTCTGTCTCAAAGGCCCGGTGACTGTGCGACCGCATGGTTGACCGCCCCCCTCAGAAATTTCTAACGTTGTACCTACTACTTACTACTGAGGGCAATGGCCACAGGTGTACTCTGCCTTGGCTGTGAATTCCTGTTACTTTTCCTGAGTGTCACACTGTCACTGCCTCCTGCAATATGGATCTGCCTAGCCCCCTGTAGTTTGTATCCATTATCTCCACATTCTTCCATATTAGTTGAGGAACATCCCCTGCTTCTCCAGTTCCTTAACACGGGGAGGCTGGGAGTCTTCTAGACCTTCCGCACCACAAAAACAGTACAAAACACTGTCCCTAGAGCAATCCTCGCTAGTGAACGAGAGATGGAGAAAGAAGAGCACAATAACCATATGACCAAATAACAATTACAGCACGGAAAAAGGCCATCTCGGCCCTTCTGGTCCGTGCTGAAACCTTACTCTCATCTAGTTCCAATGGCCTGCACTCAGCCCATAACTCTCCATTTTTTTCTGTCCATATACCTATCCAAATTCACTTTAAATGACAATACCGAACCTGCCTCTACCGCTTCTACTGGAAGCTCGTTCCACACAACTACCAATCTCTGAGTAAGAATTTTCCTCTCATGTTACCCTTAAACTTTTGCCCCCTAACTCTCAACTCATGTCCTCTTGTTTGAACCTACCCTACTCTCAATGAGAAAACCCTATCCACGTCAAATCTATCTATCACCTTCATAATTTTAAATAATTCTATCAAATCACCCCACTCAGCCTTCTACGCTCCGAAGAATAAAGACCTAACTTGTTCAACCTTTCCCTGTAACTTAGGTGCTGAAACCCCGGCAACATTCTAGTAAATCTTCTCTATACTCTCTCCATTTTGTTGATATCTTTCCTATAATTCGGTGACCAGAACTGTACACAATGCTCCAAATTCGGCCTTACCAATGCCCTGTACAATTTTAACATTACATCCGAACTCCTATACTCAATGATTTGATTTATAAAGGCCAGCATACCAAAAGCTTTCTTCACCATCCTATCCACATGAGATTCCACCTTCAGGGAACTATGCCCCATTATTCCTAGATCACTCTGTTCTAATGCATTATTCAATGCCCTACCATTTACCATGTATGTCCTATTTGGATTATTCCTACCAAAATGTAGCACCCCACACTTATCAGCATTAAACTTCATCTGCCATCGTTCAGCCCACTCTTCTAACTGGCCAAAATCTCACAGCAAGCTTTGAAAACCTACTTCATTATCCACAACGCCACCTAGCTTAGTATCATCTGCCTACTTACTAATCCAATTTACCACCCTATCATCCAGATCATTAAGGTATATGACAAACAACATTGGACCCAGTACAGATCCCTGAGGCACACCACTGGTCACCGGCCTCCAACCTGTAAAACAGTTATTCACCACTACTCTCTGGCATCTCCCATCCAGCCACTGTTGAATCCATTTTACTACTTCAATATTAATACCCAATGATTGAAACTTCCTAACTAACCATCCGTGCGGAACTGTGTCAAAGGCCTTACTGAAGTCCATACAGACAACATTCACTGCTTTACCCTTGTCACATTCCTCGTAAACTCTTCAAAAAATTCAATAAGATTTGCCAAACATGACCTTCCACGCACAAATCCATCCTCACTGTTCCTAATCAGACTCTGTCTATCCAGATACTTATATATATCAACTCTAAGATAGTTTCAATTAATTTACCCACCACCGACGTCAAACTGACAGGCCCATAATGCTATGTTTACTCTTAGAACCTTTTTTAAGCAATGGAACCACATGAGCAATACGCCAATACTCGGGCACCATCCCGGTTTCGAATGACATTTTTTATATTTCTGTCAGAGCCCCCGCTATACTACACTAAATTCCCTCAAGGTCCTAGGGAATATCCTGTCAGAATCTGGAGATTTATCAACTTTAATATTCCATAAAAGCGCAAGTACTTCCTTCTCTTTAATCGTCATAGTTTCCATAACTTCCCTACTTGGTTCTCTTATCTTACACAATTCAATATCCTTCTGCTTAGTGAATACCAAAGAAAAGAAATTGTTCAAAATCTCCCTCATCTCTTTTGGCTGCACACATAGCTGTCCACTCTGATTCTCTAAAGGACCAATGTTATCCTTCCCTATCCTTTTGCTATTAATATAACTGTAGAAACCCTTCGGATTTATTTTCACCTTACTTGCCAAAGCAACCTCGTATCTTCTTTTAGATATTCTAATTTCTTTCTTAAGCTTCTTCTTAAATTCTTTATATTCCCCAAGCTCCTCATTTACTCCATGCTGCCTATATATATATTGTAGTTATCTCTCTTTTCCCTAACCAAGTTTCCAATATCCCTTGAAAAGCATGGCTTTCTCAAACATTTAACCTTTCCTTTCAACCTAACAGAAACATAAAGTTTCTGTACCCTCAAAACTTCACCTTTAAATGACCTCTATTTCTCTATTATATCCTTCCCATAAAACAAATTATCCCAATCCATTCCTTCTAAATCCTTTCTCATCTACTCAAAGTTAGACTTTTTGCAATCAAAAATCTCAACCCTGGGTCCAGTCCTATTCATCTGATAATTATATTGAAACTAAATGGCATTGAGATCACTGGACCCGACGTGATCCTCAATACATACTTCTGTCACCTGACCTATTTCATTCCCTAACGGAAGATCCAAAACTGCCCCTTCTCTAGTCGGTACTTCTATGTATTGCTGCAAAAAAAAAAACTAGCCTGCACACATTTTACAAACTCCAAACCATCCATCCCTTTTACAGTATGGGCGTTCCAGTCTACGTGTGGAAAATTAAAATCTCCCACAATCACAACCCTGTGCTTACTACAAATATCGGCTATCTCCTTGCAAATTTGCTCCTCCAATTCCCGTTCCCCATTAGGTGGTCTATAATACACCCCTATAAGTGTTACTACACCTCTCCCATTCCTCCATTCCACCCAAATATTTTACCTAGACGAGCCCTCTGATCTATCCTACCAAAGAATCGCTATAATATTTTCTCTGACAAGCAACGCAACACCGCCTCCTGTTGTCCCTACGATTCTATCACGCCTGAAGCAGCGAAATCCAAGAATATTTAGTTGCCAATCACACCTCGCCTGCAACCATGTTTCACTAATAGCTACAACATCATATTTCCGGGCATTAATCCATGCTCTAAGTTCATACACCTTTCTTACAATACTCCTGGCATTAAAGTAAATGTATTTAACAAATTCTCCGCCTCCTCCTCTCTGTTTGTCTCGAACAGTAGAAAGAAATTTACTGTCTTCTTTTTCTTCCTTATCCCATACATCTGTTCCTACACTCTGGTTCCACTCAACACCGCCCCCCCCCCCCCCCCAACACCGGGATCTAGTTTGAATGCACTGGAGCCTATCTAGCAAACCTACCGGCAGGAATATTTGTCCCCCTCCAGTTCAGATGTAAACCGTCTCGTAGGAATAGGTCCCAGCTTCGCTGGAAAACTGCCCAATTATTTATCAGTCTGAAGCCCTCCCTTCTGCAACATGTCTCAAGTCATGTGTTGATCTGCACTATCTTACTATTTCTAAACCGGCCTGCACGTGGCACTAGTAGCAATCCTGAGATTGCTATCCTGGAGGTGCTGTCCCTTAACTTGGCACCTAGCTCCCTAAACTCACCTTTCAGGACCTCCTCACTCTTCCTACTCACGGCATTGGTCCCTACATGGACCACAACATCCGGCTCTTCACCCTCACTCTTGAGAATACTGAGAACTCGGTCCGAGATATCGCGGACCCTGGCACCAGAGATGCAACAGACCATCCGGGATTCTCGATCTCTTCCACAGAACTTCCTATCTGTCGCCCTAACTATGGAATCCGCTATCAGTCCTGCTCTCCTCTTTCCCTCCTTCCCTTCTGAGCTGAGGGTCCAGTCTCGGTGCCAGAGACGCAACCACTGCAACTTGCTCCTGGTAGGCCGTCCCCAGCAACAGTATCCAAAGCGGTATAGTTATTATTGACGGTAACGGCCACAAGTGTGCTCTCTTCATTCTGACCATTCCCCTTCCCTCTCCTGACAGTCACCTGTCTCCTGACTCCTAGGGTTGTCTATCTCCCTGAAACTCCTGTCTATTTCTGCCTCTACCTCCCGAATGATCCGAAGTTCATCCAGCTCCAGCTCCAGATCCCTAACACGGTTTGTCAGGAGCTGCAGCTGGATGCACCTTTTGCAGGTGTAGTCATCAGGGACAGCTGTGCTCGCCCTGACTTCCCACATACTACAATGATAAAGTTGACAAATGTTTTTAGCTCGCCAAAGCTTCATGATCTTAGACAGGCGCACTCTAAAGGGATTTCCGCGAAAACGGGGCGTGAATTTTCCGCTATTTCTGTTGAGTCGCTCTCTGTTGATTGGTCGCCGCACAACCCATTAGTTTCAGATGCTGGTCAAGGTACTGGTGTCATCCACAGTGAAGACAGATGCAAAATACCTATTGCGCTCATCCATCCATCATTTTCCTGACTCGCATTCAAACCTCTCCAGCAGAATTTATAGTTGTGTCGTCTCACCTGTCGTTTGTTGTTTCCATATCTTTAAAGCTGTTGTTTCAGGGTCCTTTTGCTGTTCGACTTAATCGCACAAAGCGCTGCACTGAGATTTCACGTGATCTCCACAGCTATGAACTTAGCCTTCTGCCCTGTTTAATAACTCACCCGAGATCGGACAGAGCTTTGACATCGTCTCTCTGCACCGTGCCCACCGCAGTTCTTCGTCCCTGAGACACGCGCTTTGCTGACAGGTCCACTGTTTCCTTGTTTTCTTCACATTCTGCTAACTCACTCGCTTTCGCACTAACCTGCTCAAAGGTTCTGGATAACGAAGATATAATTATTTCTACTTTGCCTACAGGTCCGGCGGACGCGCGACAACTGCATCTCCAAGAGCTTCTCGCCGTGGCAGGTGAGTGGAAATGGAAGGCTGTGACTGTGCCCGAGGTGAAACAAAAGTGTTGGTGTATCGCGTGGGTGCTCAAACTTACGGTTTGGTCGAGAGCACGCTGGTAATGCCATGCAAATTAGCTCCTTAAATGGCTTCAACCGTGGCACCTTGTTAAAGCGTTTCTGACAGTCGAAGAAAACAACATTTGGCTTTTCTTTGCGTTCAGATTTCCTAGAGCTGTTCGGTGAGTTTAAAATATTATGGCAGAGATAAGGGATCGAGTATGATACAATTGATGATGAGTCAGCAGATTTACAAGTAGAGGATGCGTGTCACATGCTGTAAGTGAGGGCAAATCAAGATTGGTTACAAATGCAGACAAAGCAAAGAATTAAATTCTACCATCGAGACAAAATTCAATGGGCGAAGAATGTAGGACTGAAGCTATCGCATTTAGATCCGCGCAGCATTCAGAATTAAGTGAACGAATTTATCGTGCAATCAGAGATTTCTCGCTATGTCGTCGTGGGCATCACTGAGTAGTGTCTGAAAGAAGGTCATAGTTGAGAGCTTAGTATCTTCGGATATACTTTGTATCATAATGGCAGATAGGAAGGCATATGCGGTGGCGTGACTGTCGCTAAAAGAAAGCATTATAAATTTAAAAAGAACCACATGTGCAGTACCTTGTTAAAATCTTTCTGAAAATCTAAGGAATGAATATCAATTGACTTTCTCAGATTTTCGAGAGTTGTTGGCAGTGGCTTAAGCATTGTCCAAGTCGCATGCCATTTTGGGCAATGACACCCATCCACTCCATAATGTACTGGTTAGGCACAGGAGTACATTCAGCCAGAGACTTATTCAACTGAGATGTAACACTGAGCGACATAGGAAGTTATTCCTTCCTGTGGACACTTAACTTAATAACTCCTCCCTCGGAGTATCAGAGACCCTGAGACAATAGGCTGCTCCTGGACTAATTTCCACTTGGCAAGATTAACTAATTATTATTATTTAATTATTTATGGTTTTATATTGCTATATTTCTACACTTTTCTTGGTTGGTGTGGCTGTAACAAAACCCAGTTCCCCTCGGGATCAATAAAGAATGTCTGTCCGTCTATCTGTTTGTCTGTCTGTAATATGGCTGAGGAATGTGAGCAAGTATGATACAGCTGAATACGAGTCAGCTGGTTTACAATTAGATGCTATGTGTAACATGTACATGCCTTTAATGAAGGAAAAAAAATCAGCGTGGTTTCTGTGAAAGGAACTCTTGCCTGAAAAATCTGTAGGTTTCTTCGAGGAAACAACCAGTAACGTGATAATAGGAGAGATGGTGGATATCATTTACCTGGATTTTCAGAAGACGCTGGAGAACGTGCCACAAGCGATGCTGCTTAACAAGTTTTAATCCTATAGCGTTACAGGAAATTTACAATCATGGGTTGCGGGTTCACTGACAGGCTGGACGCAGAGAATAGGATTAAAATAGGCCTTTCCTGATTGCCTTCCCGTAACTAGTGGTGTTACTCAGTGGTCAGTATTGGGACGTCTACTTTTCACATTGTCTGTCCATGACATAGATAAAGGAACTGTTGGCTTTGTGGTAATGTTTGCGGATAATACGAAGACGGCTAAAGGGGTGGATAGTTCTGAGGAAGTTTAGAGATTGCAGCATGACATATGCAAACTGAACGACTTTGAAAAAATGTGACAGAAAGTAAACAGTGTTGGGCAATGAACGATAACGCATTCTGGTTAAAGGATCAATAATGTGGACTCTTATCTAAATGGGGAACGTAAACATTCATGCAGAGAAACTTAGGATACCTCGTACAAATTTCCCAAAAGGTTAATTTACAGGTTAAGTCTGGGGTATGGAAAGCAAATGCAGTGGTGCCATTTATTTTAATAGGAATAGAATACAAAAGCAAAGACAAAAGGCCGACCCTGTTTAAGGCACTGGTAAGCCGTACTTGCAGATTTTTCAACAGTTTTGGGCCCCTTTTCTCAGAAAGGACGTGTTGTCATTGGAGAGAGTTAAGTGAAAATACATGAGAATAATTCCGGGACTGATGGAGTTAACATATCAGGAGCGTTTGACTCCTTTAGAGCTCCAAACCAGTAGTTGCGATCGATCATGTCATCATTCTCCTGTATGAGACGAAGGTCGTCGGTCTGTTCCTTTGTCTTCATTTGCGATGCTGGACGTCTGGCCGACTTCCCACTTTACACCCGTGTACAGAACACTATTTCTGTAGCGATTCTCACCTAAACAATATGCCCTAATGAATGAAGAATGGACAAATAAGTACAGAGAGATCAACTTACAAGACGATATGCCTCACCAAACCCTGATCTCGCCTAAGCCTGAAAGCCGAACCCTCTCCCAAAACAGGTCTTCTTGGCCCCTTTGTAATGAATTCCACTTTCTGAATGGTCGCTCCTCAATTCAGAAACAAAAAAAAAAACAGACAAAAGAAAACAGAAACTTTCCATCAAAATCTGGATCGCCGCCTAATGAAAAAAGAACTCTTTTACTGCACTCCGATGTGGAATGGTCAACTCAGAGATAACTCGCTGGAAACTCTGTTCACTTTTTTTTAATCTTCTGCGCGTTCCTGACAGAAAAGTATCTCTGTTCACGCATAGTCACTTGCTGATTGGTTACTCCATGAATTCAGAAGATCTGCCGCCAAACCATACTCTCGATCGTTCTGCTTATGGACTGGCTCTTTTCACGCACCTCTGGTGTGGATTGTCCACGTGGTACAGCAATCCGGTGATTACTGCCCTGGAGGCCCAGTTTGTCCAATTTCTATCAAGCTCGTCAAATCACTCTGCAGGCCTTCCTCACCTTAACTATCGACAACATTGGTACAAATATACTGCAAGGCATGGCTGCTTGGTGATCTCTCGGACCCGATCTGAGGCACTCCTGATCCTGGCAACAGGCAGACAACCTCCTCTGGCTATGCAGTCCCTTATCAAGACAGCGGTCATCTTTACCTCTCTGCTCTTTGAGCCACAGCACCAGTCTCAGTGCAAGAGACCAGGTGTCTGTGTCTCCCCGTCATTGATCGTCCTCCACAACAGCTTCTAAAGTTGTACTCATAATTGTGCGAAATTGCCAAAGGTCCTTGCTGTGCATTTCCTTTGCTTTACTTGACAATCACACAGCTACGATCTACTGCAAACTAGCTCCCTATTGCTCCTATCTGTCACCTCTTCATTGTCCCGAATGCGTGGAAGATCATCAGCTGCTTTTCGATTTATTTCATACTTTCTTTCAGAAGATGCAACTCGGTGCAGTAATTGTAGATTTATCTATCGAAGATGGAGAAGTCTTCTGGATCTCCCGCATCGAAAACAGGTTATATAACATTGACCCTGGAACAGTTATCGCCAGCACATAGGGAACGGAGATATAAGAACTCAATGATAAAAAAAGCCAGACACTTTTACCTCGCCTAAGCCGGCCGATCTTAGATTGGCGCACTCTCAAGCCTGGCATACTCAAATTAATTGCCTGTACACATGCAATTGAATTTTCCGCCTTATCTAACGAATCCCTCTCTGTAGATTGGCTGCCGCACTCATCATCGTACTTGAATGTTAGCCAAATTACTGGCGTCTTCCGCAGTGATGGTCAATGTAAATACTAATGGCGCTCACCCACCATGTCCCTGAACCCCATTCAAACCCCTCCAGCATCATGCTCAATTTATAGTTATTCCTTCTAGACTCTGGAATATGGTTGTTCAATTTATAATTGTTCCTTCTAGACTATTGCATATGGTTGTTCAATTTATAGTTGTTCCTTCTAGACTCTTGCATATGGTTGTTCAATTTATAGTTGTTCCTTCTAGACTTTTGCATATGCTTGTTCAATTTATAGTTGTTCCTTCTAGACTCTTGCATATGGCTGTTCAATTTATAGTTGTTCCTTCTAGACTCTTGCATATGGTTGTTCAATTTATATTTGTTCCTTCTAGACTCTTGCATATGGTTGTTCAATTTATAATTGTTCCTTCTAGACTATTGCATATGGTTGTTTAATTTATAATTGTTCCTTCTAGACTATTGCATATGGTTGTTCAATTTATAATTGTTCCTTCTAGACTCTTGTATATGGTTGTTCAATTTATAATTGTTCCTTGTAGACTCTTGCATATGGCTGTTCAATTTATAGTTGTTCCTTCTAGACTCTTGCATATGGTTGTTCAATTTATAGTTGTTCATTCTAGACTCTTGCATATGGTGGTTCAATTTATAGTTGTTCCTTCTAGACTAATGCATATGGTTGTACAATTTATAATTGTTCCTTCTAGACTATTGCAAATGGTTGTTCAATATATAATTGTTCCTTCTAGACTCTTGCATATGGTTGTCAATTTATAATTGTCCCTTCTAGACTCTTGCATAAGGTTGTTCAATTTATAGTTGTTCCTTCTAGACTCTTGCATATGGTTGTTCAATTAATAGTTGTTCCTTCTAGACTCTTGCATATGGTTGTTAAATTTATAATTGTTCCTTCTAGACTCTTGCATATGGTTGTTCAATTTATAATTGTTCCTTCTAGACTCTTGAATATGGTTGTTCAATTTATAGTTGTTCCTTCTAGACTCTTGCATATGGTTGTTCAATTAATAAGTGTTCCTTCTAGACTCTTTCATATGGTTGTTCAATTTATAATTGTTCCTTCTAGACTCTTGCATATGGTTGTCCAATTTATAATTGTTCCTTCTAGACTCTTGCATATGGTTGTTCAATTTATAATTGTTCCTTCTAGACTCTTGCATATGGTTGTCCAATTTATAGTTGTTCCTTCTAGACTCTTGCATATGGTTGTTCAATTTATAATTGTTCCTTCTAGACACTTGCATGTGGTTGTTCAATTTAAAGTTGATCCTTCTAGACTATTGCTTATGGTTGTTCAATTTATAATTGTTCCTTCTAGACTCTTGCATATGGTTGTTGAATTAATAGTTGTTCCTTCTAGACACTTGCATATGGTTTTTCAATTTATAATTGTTCCTTCTAGACTCTTGCATATGGTTGTTCAATTTATAGTTGTTCCTTCTAGACTCTTGCATATGGTTGTTCAATTTATAATTGTTCCTTCTAGACTATTGCATATGGTTGTTCAATTTATAATTGTTCCTTCTAGACTATTGCATATGGTTGTTCAATTTATAATTGTTCCTTCTAGACTATTGCATATGGTTGTTCAATTTATAGTTGTTCCTTCTAGACTTTTGCATATGGTTGTTCAATTTATAATTGTTCCTTCTGGACTCTTGCATATGGTTGTTCAATTTATAGTTGTTCCTTCTGGACTCTTGCATATGGTTGTTCAATTTATAGTTGTTCGTTCTAGACTCTTGCATATGGTTGTTCAATTTATAGTTGTTCCTTCTAGACTCTTGCATATGGTTGTTCAATTTATAGTTGTTCGTTCTAGACTCTTGCATATGGTTGTTCAATGCATAGTTGTTCCTTCTAGACTCTTGCATATGGTTGTTCAATTTATAGTTGTTCCTTCTAGACTCTTGCATATGGTTGTTCAATTTATAATTGTCCCTTCTAGACTCTTGCATATGGTTGTTCAATTTATAGTTGTTCCTTCTAGACTCTTGCATATGGTTGTTCAATTTATAGTTGTTCCTTCTAGACACTTGCATATGGTTGTTCAATTTATAATTGTACCTTCTAGACTCTTGCATATGGTTGTTCAACTTATAGTTGTTCCTTCTAGACTCTTGCATATGGTTGTTCAATTTATAATTGTTCCTTCTAGACTCTTGCATATGGTTTTTCAATTTATAGCTCTTCGTTCTAGACTCTTGCATGTGGTTGTTCAATTTATAATTGTTCCTTCGAGACTATTGCATATGGTTGTTCAATTTATAATTGTTCCTTCTAGACTATTGCATATGGTTGTTCAATTTATAGTTGTTCCTTCTAGACTTTTGCATATGGTTGTTCAATTTATAATTGTTCCTTCTAGACTCTTGCATATGGTTGTTCAATTTATAATTGTTCCTTCTAGACTCTTTCATATGGTTGTTCAATTTATAATTGTTCCTTCTAGACTCTTGCATATGGTTGTTCAATTTATAGTTCCTCGTTCTAGACTCTTGCATATGGTTGTCCAATGTATAATTGTTCCTTCTAGACTCTTGCATATGGTTGTTCAATTTATAATTGTTCCTTCTAGACTCTTGCATATGGTTGTCCAATTTATAGTTGTTCCTTCTAGACTCTTGCATATTGTTGTTCAATTTATAATTGTTCCTTCTAGACTCTTGCATATGGTTGTTCAATTTATAATTGTTCCTTCTAGACTCTTGCATATGGTTGTTCAATTAATAGTTGTTCCTTCTAGACTCTTGCATATGGTTGTTCAATTTATAATTGTTCCTTCTAGACACTTGCATATGGTTGTCCAATTTATAGTTGTTCCTTCTAGACTCTTGCATATGGTTGTTCAATTTATAATTGTTCCTTCTAGACACTTGCATGTGGTTGTTCAATTTAAAGTTGATCCTTCTAGACTCTTGCATATGGTTGTTCAATTAATAGTTGTTCCTTCTAGACTATTGCATATGGTTGTTCAATTTATAGTTTTTCCTTCTAGACTTTTGCATATGGTTGTTCAATTTATAATTGTTCCTTCTAGACTCTTGCATATGGTTGTTCAATTTATAATTGTTCCTTCTAGACTCTTGCATATGGTTGTTCAATTTATAATTGTTCCTTCTAGACTCTTGCATATGGTTGTTCAATTTATAATTGTTCCTTCTAGACTCTTGCATATGGTTGTTCAATTTATAGTTTTTCCTTCTAGACACTTGCATATGGTTGTTCAATTTATAGTTGTTCCTTCTAGACTCTTGCATATGGTTGTTCAATTTATAGTTTTTCCTTCTAGACTCTTGCATATGGTTGTTCAATTTATAGTTGTTCCTTCTAGACTCTTGCATATGGTTGTTCAATTTATAGTTGTTCCTTCTAGACTCTTGCATATGGTTGTTCAATTTATAATTGTTCCTTCTAGACTCTTGCATATTGTTGTTCAATTTATAGTTGTTTGTTCTAGACTCTTGCATATGGTTTTTCAGTTTATAATTGTTCGTTCTAGACTCTTGCACATGGTTGTTCAATTTATAGTTGTTCCTTCTAGACTAATGCTTCTTGTTTCCTTATCTAAAAATCTGTTCTTCTAGGATCCCTGTGTTGTCCGTATTAATTGTACAAAGTGAGCTCATGAGGTCTCACGTCGTCACCCACGGCCAGGACTTCAGCTGATTTCACATGCTCAGCCTTTTGCCCTACTTAATAACTCACCCGAGCTTTGGCCCAGCTCTCGGCTCCCCTCGCTGCTCGCTGACCGTCACAGTTCTGCATCGCTGAGCATTCCGCTTTGCTGGCAGGTCCTCTAAACCTCTGTTTATTTCAGATTCTTCAAACAGATCCCTTTTCAAATTAACCTGCTCGAATGTTTTGACAACGAATGAGAAATGTGGTACGCTCTGACAGGACTGGGAAATGGACGAAAGGGTGGTTTAAGAAGCTGGGAGCTGATTACGTGTTACTGAGAAAGATTTTTCTATTTTCCCCCCACAGGAAACACAGATGCAGAGCATCTTCATCTCAGGGACGTTGTCAAAAGCCCTCGTAAGTAGAACTCGAAGACCAGGTCTGTGCACGTGGCGATTAAAGTTTTGCCGTATCGGGTGGCTGCTCCAACTGACGGACGGGTCGGAAACGCTTCGGTAACACTATGCGATCCTAGCTCGTTAACCAGCTTCGTGCGGCACGTTGTTGTCCTTAATAAGTTCCCTCATAAGCTGCAGCACGGTGCACCTGGTGTAGATTTGTTTATTCGAGAGGATGGACGACGTCTAGACCTCCCGCATTGCAAAAACACCGCCGCTGTAACAATTGTCGCTAACAGACGAGGAATGGAGAAATAAGATCAAGTGATAAAGTTGCCGATAACTTTCCACCGCCTACGCTTGAGGATCTTGGACTGGCGCACTCTAAAGCCTAACACGCACAAGTGCATTTCCGCGACACATGCGCTTGAATTTTCCGCTTTCCCAATGAATCCCTCTCTGCCTCTGGGTGTCCTCACAACACATTTCCCTTGAGATGTTGCTCAGATAACTGGTGTCTTCCACAGTGAAGAAAGATTCAAAGTGCCTGTTGCGCTTATCCATCATTTCCCTGAGTATCATTCAAACTTCTCCAGCGTCACGTTCAATGTGTAACTGTGCCTTAAAACCTATCGCTTATTCTTTCCATATCTTCAAATGTGTTTTTCCAGGGCCCCTTTGTTGTCCACCTTAGTTGTACAAAGTGCGCTGTTGAGATCTCACGTGATCATCTATTGCCAGCTCTTCAACCCACTTCATGTGCTCAGCCTTTAACCCTGTTTAGTACCTCAGCGGAGATGTGGTGCAGAATTGAGCTCCGTCTCTGCACTGGGGCGGTCGCGGTTCTGCGTCGCTATACATCCAACTTTGCTGACAGGCCCAGTCATTCGTTGTTTTCATCACATTCTTCAATCTCATCCCTTTTCGAAATGATCTGTTGGAACGTTCTGATTAAAGTTAAAAACAGTGCACAGTGAGAGGACCGGGAACAAGTTCAAAGGTTGGGTTAATGAGCCGCGAAGCAGGTAGGTTCCAGATTAATAGATATCATTGTTTCTATTTTGCTCACAGGAATACCTACCTCAATCCATTTGCAGGGGTCGCAGTTTTTCAACTTGAGGGGTAAGTGGAAATTGAAGACTGACAGTTTTGCTGTATAGAGTGGGTGTTCAAACTAATGGTAGGGTCGGGTGTGCTCCGTTAACACAAAATCATCTTAGCTCGTTAAGCCGCCTCATCTATGGAACTTTGTGAAAACCTTTCAGAAAATCTAATAAAACATTAATGGATTTTTCTTTACGTCCGATTTACTAAAGCAGTTGGGCGTGGTTAAGATAAAATGGCAGAGATAAGAGATCCAGTATGATACAGTTGATGAAGGGCCAGCAAGTTTATAAGCAGATGATGTGAGTAAGATGCCTGTAGCGAAGGACAAGGGCAGACAGAGCAAAGAGATCAGTTCTACGGCAGAGGTGAATTTCAAATGGCGAGGAATGCAGGGCTGACCCTGCCGCATTTAGATGCGTGCAGCATTTAGAATGGAATGGACCGACAATTTGACACTGACGTCATGGGCATCACTGAGTACCGGCTGAAAGACGGTCTAATGTGGGAGCTTAACATCTAAGGATATCCTTTTTTGTCAACAGCACATGCAGGAAGGCACATGCGTTGGGATGGCTCTGCTGGTAACAGATGATATAACATCTGTAGAAAGATGTTAGGGTCAGAGAATGTGGAATCTTTGTAGGTGGAGTTAGGAAATTCTACGAATAAATACACATGTGAATAATATATAGAAGTCAGAATAATAGAGAACATGTGTGTATTACTTTGCAAAGGGAGCTGGGAAAGCGCATGTAGGAAGGAACTCGTGAGTTAAATAGGACAGATTCAGGCAGAAAAGGGAGGCTGCCAAGCGGAGCAGTCATCCAAGGGGCGTTCATCGGTCGAAGTGATCTCAGGCAGAACGGTGGGGAATTGGCTCATTCGGGATTCGTCGACAACGGGTCGAAGTGAGGTATGTAAACTCTGAGGAAGAGAAACAGGATATATGTCTGTGAGGCCGGTGTTCTGTACTGGGTGTGAGATGTGGGAAATCCGGGAGACACCCAGCCTGCCGGACGACTACATGCACATCAGGTGAGTCGAGTTGCTGCTCTTTAGGGACCGAATTCGGGTACTAGACAGGTAGCTCGATGACCTTCGTCCTGTCAAGTAAAGTGATGAGGTGCAGACAGGTGTTATAGGCAAACCAGGATATGACGAGCTCCCTACAGCTCTTATCTGTCACCTCCTCATTCTCCCTTATGAGTTCAAGATAATCAACTGCCTCTCCAGATCGTTCAAACGTTCTCACAGAAGCGGCAGCACGGTGCAGCAGGTGCAGATTTGATTCTCCATAAAGGTGGACGCCATGTAGACCTCCCGCATCGCAATCTCAGTAGAAAACACCGCCTCCGGAGCAATTGGCACTGCCAGATGAGAAATGGAGAAGTACAAACACAGTGATAAAGTTGTTACCTCCCTTATCTCTGAGGAACTGAGACAGGCGCACTCAAAAACTTAGCACATTAAAAGGCACTGCCGCGAAGCTGCAACTGAACTTTCCGCCGTTCCTGTTGAATCCCTCTCCGTTGACTGGACCCTTCACGACACGCATGCCTCTGCATGTTGGTCAAATTACTGGTATTTCCACCGTGAAGACAGATGCAAACTACGTATTCCGCTCATCCATCCACCATCATTTCCCTGAATTCCATTCAAAGCTCTCCAGCACAATTTGCAAAAGCCCATTGTTTTTGTCTCCGTATTTTCAATTCTGTTCTTTTGATGTCCACCTTAATCTCACAAAGTGCTCTGCTGAGATCTCACGTGACTTCCACATCCAGATCTTCAACCCAGTTCATGTGCTCAGCCTTTCGCCCCGTTTCATAACTCACCCGAGATCGGCCCCCGCTCTGATCTCCCCTCCCTGCACCGAGCCCGTCCCAGTTCTGCGTCGCTCAGCATCCCGCTTTGCTGGCACGTCCGCTGATTCTTTGTCTTTTTGTTCACATTGTTCAAAGTCATTCACTTTGGCACTAACGTTCTGACGTGAGAACAAAGTGACGCTCTCTTATGATCGGGAAATGGTTAAAATTATGGTTTAATGAGACGGGAAGCAGATGAGTTCCGGATTACGGAGATATAAGTATTTCTATTTTGTCCACAGGGCCGACGAACATACCACAACTGCACCTCCGATGCCTACTCGCCTTGACAGGTAAATGGAAATCGAAGACAGTGATTATGCGCGGGACGAAAAATGAACCAGAAGTGCTGCTGTATCGCGCGGGTGGTGTCGGGAGCGCTCTCGTAATACCATGTAATTTAGCTCGTTAAGCAATCACATATATGTCAACTTGTTAAAGGGTTTCCAAAAGCCGAAGAAAACAACAATTGACTTTTCTCGTTGGTCAGAATTACTGGAGCTGTTGGGCGTGGTTAAACGAATATGGCAGTTCTCAGGGATTGAGTATGATACGATTGATGTCGAGCCCGCAGTAGAGGATGTGTGCATTATGCTTGTAAGGGAGGACAAGTCAATGATTGATTACAAATGCCGACAGAGCAAAGAGTTAAATTCTACCACAGAAACAATGTTCAAAGGGCGAAAAATTCAGGATTGAAGATTCCCCATGTAGATCCATGCAGCCTTCAGAATGAAGAAGAGGAACTCGTGGTGCAACCAGAATCTGGTCGCTATAACGTCGTGGGCGTCATTGAGTAGCGGCTGAAAGAAGGCCACAGTAGAGAGCTCAGTATCTATGGATATACTTTGTATTTAAAGGAAAGACGGGAAGGCGTATGCAGTGGCGTGGCTCTGTTGATATCAGAGGACATTAATTATTTAGAAGGATGTGAGAGAGTAAGTGGATACTTTGTAGGTGGAGTTAGGAATCTGTAAGAGTAAAAAATATATTTGTGCTCGGGCTTACTCAAGGAAAGTTATCTTGGACTGGATTTTCTGTAACAACTCAGGTTTTACTCGGAAGCGCAAGGTAAATGAACCCCAAGGACACAGTGATTTTATTATGATTGTATTATACGTCAATTTCAGAGGAAAAAATATAACTCACATGTAGCAGTATTGCAATAGAATGAAGGGATGTAGAGGGGCATGAGAGAGGTGCTTGCCCAGGTGGATTGGAGGGGAATATCGGAGCGGTTAATGGCAGACCTGAAATGAATAAAAATTATAGTCGTACCTCAGAAGACGCAGGACACATATGAACCACAGAAGGAGAGATACACAAGTGGCCAGGATGGCAACTAATGGACGATAAGGACTGCATGAAAGCTAAAGAAAGGGCAGTTAAGGTAGCAAAAGTGAGAAGACAGTTGGAGGATTAGGATGCTTTTATATGTTTTTAAAAAATATAAAATCTATGTGAAAGGATATGTTGACATATGAGAGTAAACTAGCAAATACGATATAGCCCGGATAGTAAAAGTCGTTTGTTCAATATTTTTTTTAAGTTATATAAAAAAATGGAATTTAGAGTTGATATTGGAACACTGGAAAATGATGCGGGTGCGGAAGTAATCGGGGCAAAGAAATCGCCGGTGTCCAACAGGTATACTGCATCTTTCTTCATCGTGGAAGACACAAGCAGTGCACCAGAGATCTGTGAATAATCGGGAGCATGCGTGAGTCGAGTTGCTATCAGAAAGGAACAGGTGCCATGGAACCTGCAGGTATTTAAGTAGTGTAATTCACTTTACCCAGATGTACTACAGACCAGAGTCATGACAGAGATTCTACACTGATTTTCCGAATGCGTTTGTTAAGGTGCCAAAATGAGGCTGCTTAACTAGATAATCTCCTATAATGTTACAGGAAAGATACAATTAAATGATAACGGAATGGCTGACAGGCTGGAAACAGAGATTATGAATAAAACAGGCCTTTCAGAGCATTGAGTACACGAGTTGGGATGTACAACTCCTATAAATTGTACAAGGCATTGGTAAGGACGAATTTGGAGTATTGTGTACAATTCTGGTCCCCGAATTATCGGAAAGATGTCAACAAAATAGAGAGAGTACAGGGAAGATTTACCAGAATGTTACCTGGGTTTCAGCACCTAAGTTACAGAGAAAGGTTGACAAGTTAGGTCTTTATTATTTGGAGCGCTGAAGGTTGAGGGGGCCGTGGATAGGTTTCATTTTTCCATTGAGAGTAGGGGATATTCAAAGAAAGCATTGAGTTGAGAGTAAGGGGACAAAAGTTTAGGGGTAACACGAGGGGGAATTTCTTTACTCAGTGAGTGGCAGCTGTGTGGAACGAGCTCCTGGTGGAAGTGGTAGAGGTAGGTTCCATTTTGTCATTAAAAAATTGATTAGTATATGGACAGGAAAGGATTGGAAGGTTATGGGCTGAGTGCAGGTAAGTGGGACTAGGTGACAGTAAGCGTTCGGCACGGAATAGGAAGGCCGAGTTGGCCTGTTTACGTGCTGTAAATGTTATATGGTTATATGATTATATGGTGGGCTTCCGGATGGGGTAGATTCGGAGCGAGGGTCCAAAGGATAGCGACGATTGGTGGAGGCCGATTTTGAACAGTTGTCCTATGAGGGAGCTGTAACTTGACGCACAGACTGTTTAATACGATATATAAATATATATATATATATATTTTTTAAATTTCGTTTCTCTACTAACCAGATAGTCAAAGGAAAAGTTATCAGGCTTAATTGTTTAGACGCATATTGTGTATTGTCTGTTATTTCGGGGTACTGATTGGTAACAGGGGACAGATCCTGCAGCATCCACCCAAAGGAGAGTTCTTAAGTTTGGCCAGGCCGGGCGGTATCAGCCCCTCTATTAAGCCGCTAGGCGAAGCGAGATTTACAAGTGTGGGGGCTCGTCTTGGATTGACTCCATTGAATGCGTTGATTACCCTGAGCAATGAACGAGTGGCGCAGGTATTTGTACTCCGGATGAATTGTTAATTCCGCTGTTATTACCCTTAAGGTTGCGATTCTCAGTGGAGGTTTGATGAAAAAGCGGGCGCAGGTGTCGTTGTAATGCAGACCAACGCTGAGTTAGCTGGGGGCGGGTTCTGTCATTTCTGAGGAGTGCGGGGAAAGAGTGTTCGGATTTGGAATGTTGAAATAGACCACGTCCCACGTGAAGTATAAGAATATCCGCCCTTAATTCTCTGAAGAATAAATGGAGAAATCAAATTTAAAGACCCGGCTGTGGCAGGTTCCGCCTATACACTGGATTAACGCCCACTCCTGAGATGAGGGCGGAAGGGACTCTCAGTTATTAGATGAGTGGCAGTGCAGGATGATGAATGGTTGAATGATTGAATGGGCGGGCCGCTGACGCTGTAAGAGCCGTCAGGTTAAATTATGCCGTAATGACAGCTGTCAATTGTCTGCAAGCACTGGACCATGCTTTTGGTCCGACTGGAGGCCCACTGGAGCTCATGGTGTGGTTTCAAAACATGCGTCAGGAGAAGGGAGAGAAGCGTTCTGATTTTATTTTTCTTCTAGAGAGGCAGCTAAATTGCTTGCGGCGCAGAGGGGTCATTCGGGAGGCTGAGTTGGATGAGTTAAGAATGGACCAGATAGTCAGGGGCACCCAGTCCTATGGCCTGATTTCGTGGCGTCTCCTGCATCTTTTGTTGAACTGATCAGAGAGGTACAGAAAGAGGAGAACGCGGCGAAGGCGCGGGAGGACTCAGTCAGCAGTGTACACTCCTCGTTAGTAGTCCCCTGCGGTGAAGTGACCACAGATACCCTACACCGGGGAGCCGTTGAGGAGATTGTGGGAGAGTTGAGAACGGAGATACGTCGCCTGTAATCAGCGGGTGTGACCCCGCCCCCATTAGTTGCAGCTGACGGGGGCGGATTCCCCAAGGGGTCGAACAATGCAGGTGTCACGCCAGAAGGAGAGTGAGCCCCCAGGTACCTCAGCAGGGACAGCCGTACGGAAAACTTAGAGGAGACACTGAGAGGGAGCGGCCTAGTATCTCTAGGGAACACCTATCCGGCAATGTAACAAGACTCCCCAAAGCAACAGATCCTATTCCCGAAGGCTTAGTGGTTCCACGCTCCAGTGTGTCACTGTGGATAGAGAGTAATTACGATAAAGCCATACTCGAAACCAGGTCGCAGGTCACGTTTCTGTACCGTTCGTTTTACAACCGGTATCTGACGCACATACCCTTGACACCATTGGACGCACTGGAGATTTGAAGACACAGTGCTGTTGATCATCCATACGACGGTTATTTGTCAGTGAAACTGGAGGCTGATGTGGGAGTGTCTGGGGTTCTTGATACAGTGGTCCTGTTTTGTCCGGAACCTGTTGAGAAGGGCGGCGTTTCAATACTGGTACGGACCAACACACCTCTAGTAGACCCGGTATTTCGAGCTGCTTTTGAGGAAGTGTGTGGCAGCATTGGTCTGGATACCTAATTTAAGCAAGGGACTGTGTGGTTCAGCCAGTCGAAGCTAATAGTGGTACCGCCTGGGGAAGAACAGAGAGTGATGGGGACCCCCACATTTCCCGGAGTGATTGAGAGCGAAACCCTCTTTGTGGATGTTCCGGAAGATCACGAGGGGAAGTCCGGATTTCCTGCTTAGGTATTGGTGAGGTCCGAACTTCTGAAGCTCTCGATTGTACAGGCAAGCAGGATGGCAGTGATTTTCAGGAACACTACGAATAGGGAGGTCAGCTTGCAGCTGGTGATGTCCCTGGCGCATTTTATTCCCGGTGACGGTAATGTCTAGTGTCACTGTCAGGCACGCCGGGGAGGGACTATTGGAAAAGGGGTGGGTGGAGTTGATCGCTGAGTCAATCAACTCGGGAGAATGCCCGGTACCGCCGGGTTAAGGAAAGGAGTCTGGTAGAGAAGATGTTGAAGATGAAAGGTGTCTTTTCCATTGGCCAGTGTGATGTGGGTCGTTCCAAGAGCACTGCACACACTCTGCGGGTGACCGAGGACACGCCTTTTAGAGAGAGGTCGCGGCGACTGGACCCTGCAGACGTGGAAGACGTGCGGCAGCATTTGTGTAAACTGAAGGAAGCTGGGATCATCACTGATTCCCGAAGCCCCAAGACGCCCCAGTAGCAGTGGCCCAGAAGAAGAACGGGAAGGTACGCATGAGTGTGAACTATAGGACTCCGAACACTGCACCGTCCGTGACCAGTATACAGTCCCGAGTGTCGAAGAGGTGCGAGGTGGTTTAGTGTGCTCGATTTGAGTAGTGGATATTACCAGATCCCGATGGCTGATGACGTCATTTATATGTCCCCTGGGATTCTTCCAGTTCGAAAGGATGCCCCACGGCATATTGGGAGCCCTTGTAAACTTCCAGCGGTTCATGGAGAAGACTGAGGGGATATGAACTGGTTTGAGGTGTTGGTGTATTTGGATGACCTCATAGTATTTGGATTCAGCTTGGAAGAACATGAAGCGAGGCTGCTGAAGGTTCTTGGCCGCCTGAAAGCTGAAGGGTTAAAACTTTACCTGGACAAGTGCCGGTTCTGCTAAACGTCTGGTAACTATGTCTGAAACAACCTCACGGAATGGAGCAGCGACAGACCCGGCAAAGATAGAAGCGGTGACCATTTGGGCAAGGGCTCAGGCTGTGAACGCTCTGCGCTCGTTCTTCGGGTTCTGTGGAAAAATATCGGAGATTCGTGAAGGGAGACGCCAAAGTGAGTCACACATTGACTCAGCTTCTGTGTGGTTACCCTCCCGTGGGGAGAGCGAAAAATTGAAAGCAGCCCTTTGCACAGAGGTGGGATGTAAACTGTGAGGAGCCCTTTCTGTCGCTGAAGGAGCAGCTGACACAGGCGCCGGTGCTGGCTTTTGCAGAACCCCGATTGCCGTATGTACTGCACACATATGATGGTCAAGAGGTTTTTTTAGGGTGCATGAGGGAGTGGACAGTGACGGAGAGTGGGAGAGCATTCCTGACCCTGGGGTGAAGGCCGCGTGTCAGTTTGCAATAACCATGAAGGATAGGGAACAGAAAGACAGGATCGTGCGGTGAATCATCTGGCAGCTTCTGATAACGCCATTCCCCAGGTTTACTGTTATCTGACTGCTCTGAAGACAAATCAGCTGCCGGAATTGAGTTCTGCTGAACGAAATGTACTGGGCATTTGCACTATTTGGTCAGTGGTCGAAAAGAGAGACATGGCTCAGGCTGTGAAGACGAAACACGCTTCGGTGCCTCCATGACTGAAAGAACGCCCTCATTTGGAGTTGAAGAAAAGATACCAGTTCAGGTCATCCCCGGGCCGACTGAATGAAATCAAGCCGTGCATTCGCAGCAGACGAATTTTTCTTTACGTCCGATTTACTAAAGCAGTCGGGCGTGGTTAAGATAAAATGGCAGAGATAAGAGATCCAGTATGATACAGTTGATGAAGGGCCAGCAAGTTTAGAAGCAGATGATGTGGGTAAGATGCCTGTAGCGAAGGACAAGGGCAGACAGAGCAAAGAGATCAGTTCTACCGCAGAGGTGAATTTCAAATGGCGAGGATTGCAGGACTGACCCTGCCGCATTTAGATGCGTGCAGCATTTGGAATGGAATGGACCGACAATTAGACACTGACGTCATGGGCGTCACTGAGTACCGGCTGAAAGACGGCCGAATGTGGGAGCTTAACATCTAAGGATATCCTTTTTTGTCAACAGCACATGCAGGAAGGCACATGCGTTGGGATGGCTCTGCTGGTAACAGATGATATAACATTTGTAGAAAGATGTTAGGGTCAGAGAATGTGGAATCTTTGTAGGTGGAGTGGGAAATTCTACGAATAAATACACATGTGAATAATATATAGAAGTCAGAATAATAGAGAACATGTGTATATTACTTTGCAAAGGGAGCTCAGAAAGCGCATGTAGGAAGGAAATCGTGAGTTAAATAGGAGGGCAGATTCAGGCAGATAAGGGAGACTGCCAAGCGGAACAGTCATCAATGGAGAGTTCATCGGTCGAAGTGATCTCAGGCAGAACGGTAGGGCATTGGTTCATTCGGGATTCGTCGACAACGGGCCGAAGTGAGGTATGTAAACTCTGAGGAAGAGAAACAGGATATATGTCTGTGAGGCCGGTGTTCTGTACTGGGTGTGAGATGTGGGAAATCCGGGAGACACCCAGCCTGCTGGACGACTACATGCACATCAGGTGAGTCGAGCCGCTGCTCTTTAGGGACCGAATTCGGGTACTAGACAGGTAGCTCGATGACCTTCGTCCTGTCAAGTAAAGTGATGAGGTGCAGACAGGTGTTATAGGCAAACCAGGATATGACGAGCTCCCTACAGCTCTTATCTGTCACCTCCTCATTCTCCCTTATGAGTTGAAGATAATCAACTGCTTCTCCAGATCGTTCAAACGTTCTCACAGAAGCGGCAGCACGGTGCAGCAGGTGCAGATCTGATTATCCGTAAAGATGGACGCCATGTAGACCTCTCGCATCGCAAACGCAGTAGCAAACACCGCCTCCGGAGCAATTGGCACTGTAAGATGAGAAATGGAGAAGTACGAGCACAATGATAAAGTTGTTACCTCCCTTAAGTCTGAGGAACTGAGACAGGCGCATTCTAAAACTTAGCACACTAAAAGGCACTGCCGCGAAGCTGCAACTGAACTTTCCGCCATTTCTGTTGAATCCCTCTCCGTTGACTGGACCCGTCACGACACGCATGCCTCTGCATGTTGGTCAAATTACTGGTATCTTCCACAGTGAAGACAGATGCAAACTACTTATTCCGCTCATCCATCCATCCATCATTTCCCTGAACTCCATTCAAAGCTCTCCAGCACAATTTGCAATAGCCCATTATTTTTGACTCCGTATTTTCAATTCTGTTCTTTTGATGTCCACCTTAATCTCACAAAGTGCTCTGCTGAGATCTCACGTGACTTCCACATCCAGATCTTAAACCCAGTTCATGTGCTCAGCCTTTCGCCCCGTTTCATAACTCACCCGAGATCGACCCCCGCTCTGATCTCCCCTCCCTGCACCGAGCCCGTCCCAGTTCTGCGTCGCTCAGCATCCCGCTTTGCTGGCACGTCCGCTGATTCTTTGTCTTTTTGTTCACATTGTTCAAAGTCATTCACTTTGGCACTAACGTTCTGACGTGAGAACAAAGTGACGCTCTCTTATGATCGGGAAATGGTTCAAATTATGGTTTAATGAGACGGGAAGCAGATGAGTTCCGGATTACGGAGATATAAGTATTTCTATTTTGTCCACAGGGCCGACGAACATACCACAACTGCACCTCCGGTGCCTACTCGCCTTGACAGGTAAATGGAAATCGAAGACAGTGATTATGCGCGGGACGAAAAATGAACCAGAAGTGCTGCTGTATCGCGCGGGTGGTGTCGGGAGTGCTCTCGTAATACCATGTAATTTAGCTCGTTAAGCAATCACATATGTGTCAACTTGTTAAAGGGTTTCCGAAAGCCGAAGAAAACAACAATTGACTTTTCTCGTTGGTCAGATTTACTGGAGCTGTTGGGCGTGATTAAACGAATATGGCAGTTCTCAGGGATTGAGTATGATACGATTGATGTCGAGCCCGCAGTAGAGGATGTGTGCATTATGCTTGTAAGGGAGGACAAGTCAATGATTGATTACAAATGCCGACAGAGCAAAGAGTTAAATTCTACCACAGAAACAATGTTCAAAGGACGAAGAATTCAGGATTGAAGATTCCCCATGTAGATCCAGGCAGCCTTCAGAATGAAGAAGAGGAACTCGT
The DNA here is from genome assembly GCF_048418815.1 of Hemitrygon akajei. Lineage (NCBI taxonomy): Eukaryota > Metazoa > Chordata > Chondrichthyes > Myliobatiformes > Dasyatidae > Hemitrygon > Hemitrygon akajei. Next base: position 2,429,920 of record NW_027331990.1, on the reverse strand, counting down.
GGTGCAACCAGAATCTGGTCGCTATAACGTCGTGGGCGTCATTGAGTAGCGGCTGAAAGAAGGCCACAGTAGAGAGCTCAGTATCTATGGATATACTTTGTATTTAAAGGAAAGACGGGAAGGCGTATGCAGTGGCGTGGCTCTGTTGATATCAGAGGACATTAATTATTTAGAAGGATGTGAGAGAGTAAGTGGATACTTTGTAGGTGGAGTTAGGAATCTGTAAGAGTAAAAAATATATTTGTGCTCGGGCTTACTCAAGGAAAGTTATCTTGGACTGGATTTTCTGTAACAACTCAGGTTTTACTCGGAAGCGTAAGGTAAATGAACCCCAAGGACACAGTGATTGTATTATGATTGTATTATACGTCAATTTCAGAGGAAGAAATATAACTCACATGTAGCAGTATTGCAATAGAATAAAGGGATGTAGAGGGGCATGAGAGAGGTGCTTGCCCAGGTGGATTGGAGGGGAATATCGGAGCGGTTAATGGCAGACCTGAAATGAATAAAAATTATAGTCGTACCTCAGAAGACGCAGGACACATATGAACCACAGAAGGAGAGATTCACAAGTGGCCAGGATGGCAACTAATGGACGATAAGGACTGCATGAAAGCTAAAGAAAGGGCAGTTAAGGTAGCAAAAGTGAGAAGACAGTTGGAGGATTAGAATGCTTTTATATGTTTTTAAAAAATATAAAATCTATGTGAAAGGATATGTTGACATATGAGAGTAAACTAGCAAATACGATATAGCCCGGATAGTAAAAGTCGTTTGTTTAATATTTTGTTAAGTTATATAAAAAAATGGATTTTAGAGTTTATATTGGAACACTGGAAAATGATGCGGGTGCGGAAGTAATCGGGGCAAAGAAATCGCCGGTGTCCAACAGGTATACTGCATCTTTCTTCATCGTGGAAGACACAAGCGCTGCACCAGAGATCTGTGAATAATCGGTAGCATGCGTGAGTCGAGTTGCTATCAGAAAGGAACAGGTGCCATCGAAACTGCAGGTATTTAAGCAGTGTAATTCACTTTAGCCAGATGTACTACAGACCAGAGTCATGACAGAGATTCTACACTGATTTTCCGAATGCGTTTGTTAAGGTGCCAAAATGAGGCTGCTTAACTAGATAATCTCCTATAATGTTACAGGAAAGATACAATTAAATGATAACGGAATGGCTGACAGGCTGGAAACAGAGATTATGAATAAAACAGGCCTTTCAGAGCATTGAGTACACGAGTTGGGATGTACAACTCCTATACATTGTACAAGGCATTGGTAAGGACGAATCTGGAGTATTGTGTACAATTCTGGTCCCCGAATTATCGAAAAGATGTCAACAAAATAGAGAGAGTACAGAGAAGATTTACCAGAATGTTACCTGGGTTTCAGCACCTAAGTTACAGAGAAAGGTTGGACAAGTTAGGTCTTTATTATTTGGAGCGCTGAAGGTTGAGGGGGACGTGGATAGGTTTCATTTTTCCATTGAGAGTAGGGGATATTCAAAGAAAGCATTGAGTTGAGAGTAAGGGGACAAACGTTTAGGGGTAACACGAGGGGGAATTTCTTTACTCAGTGAGTGGCAGCTGTGTGGAACGAGCTCCTGGTGGAAGTGGTAGAGGCAGAATCCATTTTGTCATTAGAAAATTGATTAGTATATGGACAGGAAAGGATTGGAGGGTTATGGGCTGAGTGCAGGTAAGTGGGACTAGGTGACAGTAAGCGTTCGGCACGGAATAGGAAGGCCGAGATGGCCTGTTTCCGTGCTGTAAATGTTATATGGTTATATGATTATATAGTGGGCTTCCGGATGGGGTAGATTCGGAGCGAGGGTCCAAAGGATAGCGACGATTGGTGGAGGCCGATTTTGAACGGTTGTCATATGAGTGAGCTGTAACTTGACGCACAGACTGTTTAATACGATATATATATATATATATATATATATATATTTATTTTTAAAATTTCGTTTCTCTACTAACCAGATACTCAAAGGAAGAGTTATCAGGCTTAATTGTTTAGACGCATATTGTGTATTGTTTGTTATTTCGGGGTACTGATTGGTAACAGGGGACAGATCCTGCAGCATCCACCCAAAGGAGAGTTCTTAAGTTTGGCCAGGCCGGGCGGTATCAGCCCCTCTATTAAGCCGCTAGGCGAAGCGAGATTTACAAGTGTGGGGGCTCGTCTTGGATTGACTCCATTGAATGCGTTGATTAACTTGAGCAATGAACGAGTGGCGCAGGTATTTGTACTCCGGATGAATTGTTAATTCCGCTGTTATTACCCTTAAGGTTGCGATTCTCAGTGGAGGTTTGATGAAAAAGCGGGCGCAGGTGTCGTTGTAATGCAGACCAACGCTGAGTTAGCTGGGGGCGGGTTCTGTCATTTCTGAGGAGTGCGGGGAAAGAGTGTTCGGATTTGGAATGTTGAAATAGACCACGTCCCACGTGAAGTATAAGAATATCCGCCCTTAATTCTCTGAAGAATAAATGGAGAAAGCAAATTTAAAGACCCAGCTGTGGCAGGTTCCGCCTATGCACTGGATTAACGCCCACTCCTGAGATGAGGGCGGAAGGGACTCTCAGTTATTAGATGAGTGGCAGTGCAGAATGATGAATGGTTGAATGATTGAATGGGCGGGCCGCTGACGCTGTGAGAGCCGTCAGGTTAAATTATGCCGTAATGACAGCTGTCAATTGTCTGCAAGCACTGGAGCATGCTTTTGGTCCGACTGGAGGCCTACTGCAGCTCATGGTGTGGTTTCAAAACATGCGTCAGGAGAAGGGAGAGAATCGTTCTGATTTTATTTTTCTTCTAGAGAGGCAGCTAAATTGCTTGCGGCGCAGAGGGGTCATTCGGGAGGCTGAGTTGGATGAGTTAAGAATGGACCAGATAGTCAGGGGCACTCAGTCCTAAGGCCTGATTTCGTGGCGTCTCCTGCATCTTTTGTTGAACTGATCAGAGAGGTACGGAAAGAGGAGAACGCGGCGGAGGTGCGGGAGGACTCAGTCAGCAGTATACACTCCTCGTTACTAGTCCCCTGCGGTGAAGTGACCACAGATACCCTACGCCGGGGAGCCGTTGAGGTGATTGTGGGAGAGTTGAGAACGGAGATACGTCGCCTGTAATCAGCGGGTGTGACCCCGCCCCCATTAGATGCAGCTGACGAGGGTGGATTCCCCAAGGGGTCGAACAATGCAGGTGTCACGCCAGAAGGAGAGTGAGCCCCCAGGTACCTCAGCAGGGACAGCCGTACGGAAAACTTAGAGGAGACACTGAGAGTGAGCGGCCTAGTGTCTCTAGGGAACACCTATCCGGCAATGTAACAAGAATCCCCAAAGCAACATACCCTATTCCTGAAGGCTTAGTGGTTCCACGCACCAGTGTGTCACTGTGGATAGAGAGTAATTACGATAAAGCCATACTCGAAACCAGGTCGCAGGTCACGTTTCTGTACCGTTCGTTTTACAACCGGTATCTGACACACTTCCCCTTGACACCATTGGACGCACTGGAGATTTGAGGACACAGTGCTGTTGATCATCCATACGACGGTTATTTGTCAGTGAAACTGGAGGCTGATGTGGTAGTGTCTGGGGTTCTTGATATAGTGGTCCTGTTTTTTCCGGAACCTGTTGAGAAGGGCGGCGTTTCAATACTGGTACGGACCAACACACCTCTAGTAGACCCGGTATTTCGAGCTGCTTTTGAGGAAGATTGTGGCAGCATTGGTCTGGATACCTAATTTAAGCAAGTGACTGTGTGGTTCAGCCAGTCGAAGCTAATAGTGGTACCGCCTGGGGAAGAACAGAGAGTGATGGGGACCACCACATTTCCCGGAGTGATTGAGGGCGAAACCCTCTTTGTGGATGTTCCGGAAGATCACGAGGGGAAGTCCGGATTTCCTGCTTGGGTATCGGTGAGGTCCGAACTTCTGAAGCCCTCGATTGTACAGGCAAGCAGGATGGCAGTGATTTTCAGGAACACTACGAATAGGGAGGTCAGCTTGCAGCTGGTGAAGTCCCTGGCGCATTTTATTCCCGGTGACGGCAATGTCTAGTGTCACTGTCAGGCACGCCGGGGAGGGACTATTGGAAAACGGGTGGGGGGAGTTGATCGCTGAGTCAATCAACTCGGGGGAATGCCCGGTACCGCCGGGTTAAGGAAAGGTGTCTGGTAGAGAAGATGTTGAAGATGAAAGGTGTCTTTTCCATTGGCCAGTGTGATGTGGGTCGTTCCAAGAGCACTGCACACACTCTGCGGGCGACCGAGGACACACCTTTTAGAGAGAGGTCGCGGCGACTGGACCCTGCAGACTTGGAAGACGTGCGGCAGCATTTGTGTAAACTGAAGGAAGCTGGGATCATCACTGATTCCCGAAGCCCCAAGGCGCTCCAGTAGCAGTGGCCCAGAAGAAGAACGGGAAGGTACGCATGTGTGTGAACTATACAACTCCGAACACTGCACCGTCCGTGACCAGTATACAGTCCCGAGTGTCGAAGAGGTGCGAAGTGGTTTAGTGTGCTCGATTTGAGTAGTGGATATTACCAGATCCCGATGGCTGATGACGTCATTTATATGTCCCCTGGGATTCTTCCAGTTCGAAAGGATGCCCCACGGCATATTGGGAGCCCTTGTAAACTTCCAGCGGTTCATGGAGAAGACTGAGGGGAAATGAACTGGTTTGAGGTTTTGGTGTATTTGGATGACCTCATAGTATTTGGATTCAGCTTGGAAGAACATGAAGCGAGGCTGCTGAAGGTTCTTGGCCGCCTGAAAGCTGAAGGGTTAAAACTTTACCTGGACAAGTGCCGGTTCTGCTAAACGTCTGGTAACTATGTCTGAAACAACCTCACGGAATGGAGCAGCGACAGACCCGGCAAAGATAGAAGCGGTGACCATTTGGGCAAGGGCTCAGGCTGTGAACGCTCTGCGCTCGTTCTTCGGGTTCTGTGGAAAAATATCGGAGATTCGTGAAGGGAGACGCCAAAGTGAGTCACACATTGACTCAGCTTCTGTGTGGTTACCCTCCCGTGGGGAGAGCGAAAAATTGAAAGCAGCCCTTTGCACAGAGGTGGGATGTAAACTGTGAGGAGCCCTTTCTGTCGCTGAAGGAGCTGCTGACACAGGCGCTGGTGCTGGCTTTTGCGGAACCCCGATTGCCGTATGTACTGCACACATATGATGGTCAAGAGGTTTTTTTAGGGTGCATGAGGGAGTGGACAGTGACGGAGAGTGGGAGAGCATTCCTGACCCTGGGGTGAAGGCCGCGTGTCAGTTTGCAATCACAATGAAGGCAGAGGGAACAGAAAGACAGGATCGTGCGGTGAATCATCTGGCAGCTTCTGATAACGCCATTCCCCAGGTTTACTGTAATCTGACTGCTCTGAAGACAAATCAGCTGCCGGAATTGAGTTCTGCTGAGCGAAATGTACCGGGCATTTGCACTATTTGGTCAGTGGTCGAAAAGAGAGACATGGCTCAGGCTGTGAAGACGAAACACGCTTCGGTGCCTCCATGACTGAAAGAACGCCCTCATTTGGAGTTGAAGAAAACATACCAGTTCAGGTCATCCCCGGGCCGACTGAATGAAATCAAGCCGTGCATTCGCAGCAGACGAATTTTTCTTTACGTCCGATTTACTAAAGCAGTCGGGCGTGGTTAAGATAAAATGGCAGAGATAAGAGATCCAGTATGATACAGTTGATGAAGGGCCAGCAAGTTTAGAAGCAGATGATGTGGGTAAGATGCCTGTAGCGAAGGACAAGGGCAGACAGAGCAAAGAGATCAGTTCTACCGCAGAGGTGAATTTCAAATGGCGAGGATTGCAGGACTGACCCTGCCGCATTTAGATGCGTGCAGCATTTGGAATGGAATGGACCGACAATTAGACACTGACGTCATGGGCGTCACTGAGTACCGGCTGAAAGACGGCCGAATGTGGGAGCTTAACATCTAAGGATATCCTTTTTTGTCAACAGCACATGCAGGAAGGCACATGCGTTGGGATGGCTCTGCTGGTAACAGATGATATAACATTTGTAGAAAGATGTTAGGGTCAGAGAATGTGGAATCTTTGTAGGTGGAGTGGGAAATTCTACGAATAAATACACATGTGAATAATATATAGAAGTCAGAATGATAGAGAACATGTGTGTATTACGTTGCAAAGGGAACTTGGAAAGGGCATGTAGGAAGGAAATCGTGAGTTAAATAGGAGGGCAGATTCAGGCAGATAAGGGAGACTGCCAAGCGGAGCAGTCATCAAAGGAGCGTTCATCGACCGAAGTGATCTCAGGCAGAACGGTAGGGCTTTGGTTCATCCGGGATTCTTGGACAACGGGTCGAAGTGAGGTATGTAAACTCTGAGGAAGAGAAACAGGATATATGTCTGTGAGGCCAGTGTTCTGTACTGGGTGTGAGATGTGGGAAATCCGGGAGACACCCAGCCTGCTGGACGACTACATGCACATCAGGTGCGTCGAGCTGCTGCTCTTTAGGGACCGAATTAGGGTACTAGACAGGTAGCTCGGTGACCTTCGTCCTGTCAAGTAAAGTGATGAGGTGCAGACAGGTGTTATAGGCAAACCAGGATATGACGAGCTCCCTACAGCTCTTATCTGTCACCTCCTCATTCTCCCTTATGAGTTGAAGATAATCAACTGCTTCTTCAGATCGTTCAAACGTTCTCAGAGAAGCGGCAGCACCGTGCAGCAGGTGCAGATCTGATTATCCGTAAAGATGGACGCCATGTAGACCTCTCGCATCGCAAACTCAGTAGCAAACACCGCCTCCGGAGCAATTGGCACTGTAAGATGAGAAATGGAGAAGTACGAGCACAATGATAAAGTTGTTACCTCCCTTAAGTCTGAGGAACTGAGACAGGCGCACTCTAAAACTTAGCACACTAAAAGGCACTGCCGCGAAGCTGCAACTGAACTTTCCGCCGTTCCTGTTGAATCCCTCTCCGTTGACTGGACCCTTCACGACACGCATGCCTCTGCATGTTGGTCAAATTACTGGTATTTCCACCGTGAAGACAGATGCAAACTACCTATTCCGCTCATCCATCCACCATCATTTCCCTGAATTCCATTCAAAGCTCTCCAGCACAATTTGCAATAGCCCATTGTTTTTGTCTCCGTATTTTCAATTCTGTTCTTTTGATGTCCACCTTAATCTCACAAAGTGCTCTGCTGAGATCTCACGTGACTTCCACATCCAGATCTTAAACCCAGTTCATGTGCTCAGCCTTTCGCCCCGTTTCATTACTCACCCGAGATCGGCCCCCGCTCTGATCTCCCCTCCCTGCACCGAGCCCGTCCCAGTTCTGCGTCGCTCAGCATCCCGCTTTGCTGGCACGTCCGCTGATTCTTTGTCTTTTTGTTCACATTGTTCAAAGTCATTCACTTTGGCACTAACGTTCTGACGTGAGAACAAAGTGACGCTCTCTTATGATCGGGAAATGGTTCAAATTATGGTTTAATGAGACGGGAAGCAGATGAGTTCCGGATTACGGAGATATAAGTATTTCTATTTTGTCCACAGGGCCGACGAACATACCACAACTGCACCTCCGATGCCTACTCGCCTTGACAGGTAAATGGAAATCGAAGACAGTGATTATGCGCGGGACGAAAAATGAACCAGAAGTGCTGCTGTATCGCGCGGGTGGTGTCGGGAGCGCTCTCGTAATACCATGTAATTTAGCTCGTTAAGCAATCACATATATGTCAACTTGTTAAAGGGTTTCCAAAAGCCGAAGAAAACAACAATTGACTTTTCTCGTTGGTCAGAATTACTGGAGCTGTTAGGCGTGGTTAAACGAATATGGCAGTTCTCAGGGATTGAGTATGATACGATTGATGTCGAGCCCGCAGTAGAGGATGTGTGCATTATGCTTGTAAGGGAGGACAAGTCAATGATTGATTACAAATGCCGACAGAGCAAAGAGTTAAATTCTACCACAGAAACAATGTTCAAAGGGCGAAGAATTCAGGATTGAAGATTCCCCATGTAGATCCAGGCAGCCTTCAGAATGAAGAAGAGGAACTCGTGGTGCAACCAGAATCTGGTCGCTATAACGTCGTGGGCGTCTTTGAGTAGCGGCTGAAAGAAGACCACAGTAGAGAGCTCAGCATCTGTGGATATACTTTGTATTTAAAGGACAGACGGGAAGGCGTATGCGGTGGCGTGGCCCTGTTGATATCAGAAGACATTAATTCTTTAGAAAGAGGTGAGAGAGAAAGTGGATACGTTGTAGGTGGAGTTAGGAATCTGTAAGATAAAAAAAATATATATTTGTGCTCGGGTTTACTCAGGGAAAGTTATCTTGGACTGGCTTTTCTGTAATAACTCAGGTTTTACTCGGAAGCGTAAGGAAAATGAACCCCGAGGAGACAGTGATTGTATTATGATTGTATTATACTTAAATTGCAGATGAAAATGTATAACTCACATGTAGCAGTATTGCAATGGAATTAAGGGATGTCCAGGGGCATGAGAGAGGTGCTTGCCCAGGTGGATTGGAGGGTACTATCGGAGCGGTTAATGGCACACCTGTAATTAATAAAAATTATAGTAGTATCTCAGAAGACGCAGGACGCATATGAACCACAGAAGGTGAGATTCACAAGTGGCCAGGATGGCAGCTAATGGACGATAAGGACTGCATGAAAGCTAAAGAAAGGGCAGTTAAGGTAGCAAAAGTGAGAAGACAGTTGGAGGATTAGGATGCTTTTAAAATATATATATTTTTTAAAACACCCAATAAGCTATGTGAGGGATATATTGACATATAAGAGTAAACTAGCAAATACAATATGGTCAGGATAGTAAAAGTCGTTTTAAATTTTTTTAAAAGTTATATAAAGGAAAAATGGAATTTAGAGTTGATATTGGAACACTGGAAAATGATGCGGGTGCGGAAGTAATAGGGGCAAAGAAATCGCCGGTGTCCAACTGGTATACTGCATCTTTCTTCATCGTGGACAACTCCTATACATTGTACAAGGCATTGGTAAGGACGAATTTGGAGTACTGTGTACAGTTCTGGTTACCGAATTATCGGAAAGATGTCAACAAAATAGAGAGAGTACAGGGAAGATTTACTAGAATGTTACCTGGGTTTCAGCACCTAAGTTACAGAGAAAGGTTGACAAGTTAGGTCTTTATTATTTGGAGCGCTGAAGGTTGAGGGGGCCGTGGATAGGTTTCATTTTTCCATTGAGAGTAGGGGATATTCAAAGAAAGCATTGAGTTGAGAGTAAGGGGACAAAAGTTTAGGGGTAACACGAGGGGGAATTTCTTTACTCAGTGAGTGGCAGCTGTGTGGAACGACCTCCTGGTGGAAGTGGTAGAGGCAGGTTCCATTTTGTCATTTTAAAAAATGGATTTGTATATGCACAGGAAAGGATTGGAGGGTTATGGGCTGAGTGCAGGTAAGTGGGACTAGGTGACAGTAAGCGTTCGGCACGGAATAGGAAGGCCGAGATGGCCTGTTTCCGTGCTGTAATTGTTATATGGTTATATGATTATATGGTGGGCTTCCGGATGGGGTAGATTCGGAGCGAGGGTCCAAAGGATAGCGACGATTGGTGGAGGCCGATTTTGAACAGTTGTCCTATGAGGGAGCTGTAACTTGACGCACAGACTGTTTAATACAATATATATATACTTTTTTTTTTTAAATTTCGTTTCTCTACTAACCAGATAGTCAAAGGAAAAGTTATCAGGCTTAATTGTTTAGACGCATATTGTGTATTGTTTGTTATTTCGGGGTACTGATTGGTAACAGGGGACAGATCCTGCAGCATCCACCCAAAGGAGAGTTCTTAAGTTTGGCCAGGCCGGGCGGTATCAGCCCCTCTATTAAGCCGCTAGGCGAAGCGAGATTTACAAGTGTGGGGGCTCGTCTTGGATTGACTCCATTGAATGCGTTGATTACCCTGAGCAATGAACGAGTGGCGCAGGTATTTGTACTCCGGATGAATTGTTAATTCCGCTGTTATTACCCTTAAGGTTGCGATTCTCAGTGGAGGTTTGATGAAAAAGCGGGCGCAGGTGTCGTTGTAATGCAGACCAACGCTGAGTTAGCTGGGGGCGAGTTCTGTCATTTCTGAGGAGTGCGGGGAAAGAGTGTTCGGATTTGGAATGTTGAAATAGACCACGTCCCACGTGAAGTATAAGAATATCCGCCCTTAATTCTCTGAAGAATAAATGGAGAAAGCAAATTTAAAGACCCAGCTGTGGCAGGTTCCGCCTATGCACTGGATTAACGCCCACTCCTGAGATGAGGGCGGAAGGGACTCTCAGTTATTAGATGAGTGGCAGTGCAGGATGATGAATGGTTGAATGATTGAATGGGCGGGCCGCTGACGCTGTGAGAGCCGTCAGGTTAAATTATGCCGTAATGACAGCTGTCAATTGTCTGCAAGCACTGGACCATGCTTTTGGTCCGACTGGAGGCCCACTGCAGCTCATGGTGTGGTTTCAAAACATGCGTCAGGAGAAGGGAGAGAAGCGTTCTGATTTTATTTTTCTTCTAGAGAGGCAGCTAAATTGCTTGCGGCGCAGATGGGTCATTCGGGAGGCTGAGTTGGATGAGTTAAGAATGGACCAGATAGTCAGGGGCACCCAGTCCTATGGCCTGATTTCGTGGCGTCTCCTGCATCTTTTGTTGAACTGATCAGAGAGGTACAGAAAGAGGAGAACGCGGCGGAGGCGCGGGAGGACTCAGTCAGCAGTGTACACTCCTCGTTAGTAGTCCCCTGCGGTGAAGTGACCACAGATACCCTACCCCGGGGAGCCGTTGAGGAGATTGTGGGAGAGTTGAGAACGGAGATACGTCGCCTGTAATCAGCGGGTGTGACCCCGCCCCCATTAGTTGCAGCTGACGAGGGTGGATTCCCCAAGGGGTTGAACAATGCAGGTGTCACGCCAGAAGGAGAGTGAGCCCCCAGGTACCTCAGCAGGGACAGCCGTACGGAAAACTTAGAGGAGACACTGAGAGGGAGCGGCCTAGTGTCTCTAGGGAACACCTATCCGGCAATGTAACAAGAATCCCCAAAGCAACAGATCCTATTCCTGAAGGCTTAGTGGTTCCACGCTCCAGTGTGTCACTGTGGATAGAGAGTAATTACGATAAAGCCACACTCGAAACCAGGTCGCAGGTCACGTTTCTGTACCGTTCGTTTTACAACCGGTATCTGACGCACATACCCTTGACACCATTGGACGCACTGGAGATTTGAGGACACAGTGCTGTTGATCATCCATACGACGGTTATTTGTCAGTGAAACTGGAGGCTGATGTGGGAGTGTCTGGGGTTCTTGATACAGTGGTCCTGTTTTGTCCGGAACCTGTTGAGAAGGGCGGCGTTTCAATACTGGTACGGACCAACACACCTCTAGTAGACCCGGTATTTCGAGCTGCTTTTGAGGAAGTGTGTGGCAGCATTGGTCTGGATACCTAATTTAAGCAAGGGACTGTGTGGTTCAGCCAGTCGAAGCTAATAGTGGTACCGCCTGGGGAAGAACAGAGAGTGATGGGGACCCCCACATTTCCCGGAGTGATTGAGAGCGAAACCCTCTATGTGGATGTTCCGGAAGATCACGAGGGGAAGTCCAGATTTCCTGCTTGGGCACTGGTGAGGTCCGAACTTCTGAAGCCCTCGATTGTACAGGCAAGCAGGATGGCAGTGATTTTCAGGAACACTACGAATAGGGAGGTTAGATTGCAGCTGGTGATGTCCCTGGCGCATTTTATTCCCGGTGACGGTAATGTCTAGTGTCACTGTCAGGCACGCCGGGGAGGGACTATTGGAAAACGGGTGGGTGGAGTTGATCGCTGAGTCAATCAACTCGGGGGAATGCCCGGTACCGCCGGGTTAAGGAAAGGTGTCTGGTAGAGAAGATGTTGAAGATGAAAGGTGTCTTTTCCATTGGCCAGTGTGATGTGGGTCGTTCCAAGAGCACTGCACACACTGTGCGGGTGACCGAGGACACGCCTTTTAGAGAGAGGTCGCGGCGACTGGACCCTGCAGACTTGGAAGACGTGCGGCAGCATTTGTGTAAACTGAAGGAAGCTGGGATCATCACTGATTCCCGAAGCCCCAAAGCGCTCCAGTAGCAGTGGCCCAGAAGAAGAACGGGAAGGTACGCATGTGTGTGAACTATACAACTCCGAACACTGCACCGTCCGTGACCAGTATACAGTCCCGTGTGTCGAAGAGGTGCGAAGTGGTTTAGTGTGCTCGATTTGAGTAGTGGATATTACCAGATCCCGATGGCTGATGACGTCATTTATATGTCCCCTGGGATTCTTCCAGTTCGAAAGGATGCCCCACGGCATATTGGGAGCCCTTGTAAACTTCCAGCGGTTCATGGAGAAGACTGAGGGGATATGAACTGGTTTGAGGTTTTGGTGTATTTGGATGACCTCATAGTATTTGGATTCAGCTTGGAAGAACATGAAGCGAGGCTGCTGAAGGTTCTTGGCCGCCTGAAAGCTGAAGGGTTAAAACTTTACCTGGACAAGTGCCGGTTCTGCTAAACGTCTGGTAACTATGTCTGAAACAACCTCACGGAATGGAGCAGCGACAGACCCGGCAAAGATAGAAGCGGTGACCATTTGGGCAAGGGCTCAGGCTGTGAACGCTCTGCGCTCGTTCTTCGGGTTCTGTGGAAAAATATCGGAGATTCGTGAAGGGAGACGCCAAAGTGAGTCACACATTGACTCAGCTTCTGTGTGGTTACCCTCCCGTGGGGAGAGCGAAAAATTGAAAGCAGCCCTTTGCACAGAGGTGGGATGTAAACTGTGAGGAGCCCTTTCTGTCGCTGAAGGAGCTGCTGACACAGGCGCCGGTGCTGGCTTTTGCGGAACCCCGATTGCCGTATGTACTGCACACATATGATGGTCAAGAGGTTTTTTTAGGGTGCATGAGGGAGTGGACAGTGACGGAGAGTGGGAGAGCATTCCTGACCCTGGGGTGAAGGCCGCGTGTCAGTTTGCAATCACAATGAAGGCAGAGGGAACAGAAAGACAGGATCGTGCGGTGAATCATCTGGCAGCTTCTGATAACGCCATTCCCCAGGTTTACTGTAATCTGACTGCTCTGAAGACAAATCAGCTGCCGGAATTGAGTTCTGCTGAGCGAAATGTATCGGGCATTTGCACTATTTGGTCAGTGGTCGAAAAGAGAGACATGGCTCAGGCTGTGAAGACGAAACACGCTTCGGTGCCTCCATGACTGAAAGAACGCCCTCATTTGGAGTTGAAGAAAACATACCAGTTCAGGTCATCCCCGGGCCGACTGAATGAAATCAAGCCGTGCATTCGCAGCAGACGAATTTTTCTTTACGTCCGATTTACTAAAGCAGTCGGGCGTGGTTAAGATAAAATGGCAGAGATAAGAGATCCAGTATGATACAGTTGATGAAGGGCCAGCAAGTTTAGAAGCAGATGATGTGGGTAAGATGCCTGTAGCGAAGGACAAGGGCAGACAGAGCAAAGAGATCAGTTCTACCGCAGAGGTGAATTTCAAATGGCGAGGATTGCAGGACTGACCCTGCCGCATTTAGATGCGTGCAGCATTTAGAATGGAATGGACCGACAATTAGACACTGACGTCATGGGCGTCACTGAGTACCGGCTGAAAGACGGTCTAATGTGGGAGCTTAACATCTAAGGATATCCTTTTTTGTCAACAGCACATGCAGGAAGGCACATGCGTTGGGATGGCTCTGCTGGTAACAGATGATATAACATTTGTAGAAAGATGTTAGGGTCAGAGAATGTGGAATCTTTGTAGGTGGAGTGGGAAATTCTACGAATAAATACACATGTGAATAATATATAGAAGTCAGAATAATAGAGAACATGTGTATATTACTTTGCAAAGGGAGCTCAGAAAGCGCATGTAGGAAGGAAATCGTGAGTTAAATAGGAGGGCAGATTCAGGCAGATAAGGAAGACTGCCAAGCGGAACAGTCATCAATGGAGAGTTCAGCGGTCGAAGTGATATCAGGCAGAACGGTAAGGCATTGGTTCATTCGGGATTCGTCGACAACGGGTCGAAGTGAGGTATGTAAACTCTGAGGAAGAGAAACAGGATATATGTCTGTGAGGCTGGTGTTCTGTACTGGGTGTGAGATGTGGGAAATCCGGGAGACACCCAGCCTGCTGGACGACTACATGCACATCAGATGCGTCGAGCTGCTGCTCTTTAGGGACGAATTAGGGTACTAGACAGGTAGCTCGGTGACCTTCGTCCTGTCAAGTAAAGTGATGAGGTGCAGACAGGTGTTATAGGCAAACCAGGATATGACGAGCTCCCTACAGCTCTTATCTGTCACCTCCTCATTCTCCCTTATGAGTTGAAGATAATCAACTGCTTCTCCAGATCGTTCAAACGTTCTCACAGAAGCGGCAGCACGGTGCAGCAGGTGCAGATTTGATTCTCCATAAAGGTGGACGCCATGTAGACCTCCCGCATCGCAAACTCAGTAGCAAACACCGCCTCCGGAGCAATTGGCACTGTAAGATGAGAAATGGAGAAGTACGAGCACAATGATAAAGTTGTTACCTCCCTTAAGTCTGAGGAACTGAGAGAGGCGCACTCTAAAACTTAGCACACTAAAAGGCACTGCCGCGAAGCTGCAACTGAACTTTCCGCCGTTCCTGTTGAATCCCTCTCCGTTGACTGGACCCTTCACGACACGCATGCCTCTGCATGTTGGTCAAATTACTGGTATTTCCACCGTGAAGACAGATGCAAACTACCTATTCCGCTCATCCATCCACCATCATTTCCCTGAATTCCATTCAAAGCTCTCCAGCACAATTTGCAAAAGCCCATTGTTTTTGTCTCCGTATTTTCAATTCTGTTCTTTTGATGTCCACCTTAATCTCACAAAGTGCTCTGCTGAGATCTCACGTGACTTCCACATCCAGATCTTCAACCCAGTTCACGTGCTCAGCCTTTCGCCCCGTTTCATAACTCACCCGAGATCGGCCCCCGCTCTGATCCCCCCTCCCTGCACCGAGCCCGTCCCAGTTCTGCGTCGCTCAGCATCCCGCTTTGCTGGCACGTCCGCTGATTCTTTGTCTTTTTGTTCACATTGTTCAAAGTCATTCACTTTGGCACTAACGTTCTGACGTGAGAACAAAGTGACGCTCTCTTATGATCGGGAAATGGTACAAATTATGGTTTAATGAGACGGGAAGCAGATGAGTTCCGGATTACGGAGATATAAGTATTTCTATTTTGTCCACAGGGCCGACGAACATACCACAACTGCACCTCCGATGCCTACTCGCCTTGACAGGTAAATGGAAATCGAAGACAGTGATTATGCGCGGGACGGAAAATGAACCAGAAGTGCTGCTGTATCGCGCGGGTGGTGTCGGGAGCGCTCTCGTAATACCATGTAATTTAGCTCGTTAAGCAATCACATATATGTCAACTTGTTAAAGGGTTTCCAAAAGCCGAAGAAAACAACAATTGACTTTTCTCGTTGGTCAGAATTACTAGAGCTGTTAGGCGTGGTTAAACGAATATGGCAGTTCTCAGGGATTGAGTATGATACGATTGATGTCGAGCCCGCAGTAGAGGATGTGTGCATTATGCTTGTAAGGGAGGACAAGTCAATGATTGATTACAAATGCCGACAGAGCAAAGTGTTAAATTCTACCACAGAAACAATGTTCAAAGGGCGAAGAATTCAGGATTGAAGATTCCCCATGTAGATCCAGGCAGCCTTCAGAATGAAGAAGAGGAACTCGTGGTGCAACCAGAATCTGGTCGCTATAACGTCGTGGGCGTCTTTGAGTAGCGGCTGAAAGAATGCCACAGTAGAGAGCTCAGCATCTGTGGATATACTTTGTATTTAAAGGACAGACGGGAAGGCGTATGCGGTGGCGTGGCCCTGTTGATATCAGAAGACATTAATTCTTTAGAAAGAGGTGAGAGAGAAAGTGGATACGTTGTAGGTGGAGTTAGGAATCTGTAAGATAAAAAAATATATATTTGTGCTCGGGTTTACTCAGGGAAAGTTATCTTGGACTGGCTTTTCTGTAATAACTCAGGTTTTACTCGGAAGCGTAAGGAAAATGAACCCCGAGGAGACAGTGATTGTATTATGATTGTATTATACTTAAATTTCAGATGAAAATGTATAACTCACATGTAGCAGTATTGCAATGGAATTAAGGGATGTCGAGGGGCATGAGAGAGGTGCTTGCCCAGGTGGATTGGAGGGGACTATCGGAGCGGTTAATGGCACACCTGAAATTAATAAAAATTATAGTAGTATCTCAGAAGACGCAGGACACATATGAACCACAGAAGGTGAGATTCACAAGTGGCCAGGATGGCAGCTAATGGACGATAAGGACTGCATGAAAGCTAAAGAAAGGGCAGTTAAGGTAGCAAAAGTGAGAAGACAGTTGGAGGATTAGGATGCTTTTAAAATATATATATTTTTTAAAACACCCAATAAGCTATGTGAGGGATATATTGACATATAAGAGTAAACTAGCAAATACAATATGGTCAGGATAGTAAAAGTCGTTTTAAATTTTTTTAAAAGTTATATAAAGGAAAAATGGAATTTAGAGTTGATATTGGAACACTGGAAAATGATGCGGGTGCGGAAGTAATAGTGGCAAAGAAATCGCCGATGTCCAACTGGTATACTGCATCTTTCTTCATCGTGGACAACTCCTATACATTGTACAAGGCATTGGTAAGGACGAATTTGGAGTACTGTGTACAGTTCTGGTCACCGAATTATAGGAAAGATGTCAACAAAATAGAGAGAGTACAGGGAAGATTTACTAGAATGTTACCTGGGTTTCAGCACCTAAGTTACAGAGAAAGGTTGACAAGTTAGGTCTTTATTATTTGGAGCGCTGAAGGTTGAGGGGGCCGTGGATAGGTTTCATTTTTCCATTGAGAGTAGGGGATATTCAAAGAAAGCATTGAGTTGAGAGTAAGGGGACAAAAGTTTAGGGGTAACACGAGGGGGAATTTCTTTACTCAGTGAGTGGCAGCTGTGTGGAACGACCTCCTGGTGGAAGTGGTAGAGGCAGGTTCCATTTTGTCATTTTAAAAAATGGATTTGTATATGCACAGGAAAGGATTGGAGGGTTATGGACTGAGTGCAGGTAAGTGGGAAGAGGTGACTGTAATCGTTCGGCACGGAATAGGAGGGACGAGTTGACCTGTTTACGTGCTGTAAATGTTATATGGTTATATGATTATATGGTGGGCTTCCGGATGGGGTAGACTCGGAGTGAGGGTCCGAAGGACAGCGACGATTGGAGGTGGTCGATTTTGAACGGTTGTCCTATGAACGAGCTGTAACTTGGCTCACAGATTGTTTAATAAGATTGGGCTTTTTTCCCTTTTATTTCGTTTCTCTACTAACCAGATAATCAAAGGAAGATTTATAAAACTTAATTGTTTAGACGCATATTGTGTATTGTTTGTTATTTCGGGGTACTGATTGGTAACAGGGGACAGATCCCACAGCATCCACCCAAAGGAGAGTTCTTAAGTTTGGCCAGGCCGGGCGGTATCAGCCCCTCTATTAAGCCGCTAGGCGAAGCGAGATTTACAAGTGTGGGGGCTCGTCTTGGATTGAATCCGTTGGATGCGTGTGATTGCCCTGAGCAATAAACGAGTGGAGAAAATATTCGTACTCCGGATGAATTGTTAATTCCACTGTTAATACCCTTAAGGTTGCGATTCTGAGTGGAGGTTTGATGAAAAGGCGGGCGCAGGTCTTGTTTTAATGCAGACCAGCGCTGAGGCAGCTGGGGGCGGGTTCCATCATTTCTGAGGAGTGCGGGGAAAGAGTGGTCGGATTTGAAATGACTAAATAGACCACGTCCCACGTGAAGAGTAAGAATTACTGGTAATATCCGCTCTTAATTCTCTGAAGAATAACTGGAGAAATCAGATTCAAAGTCCCAGCAATGGCAGGTTCCGCCTCTGCACTGGAATAACGCCCACTCCTAAAGGGGCGGAGGAGTATGAGATGAGGGCGGAAGGGACTCTCATTTGTTAGATGAGTGGCAGTGCAGGATGATGAATGGTTGAATGATTGAATGGGAGGGACGCTGACGCTGTGAGAGCCGTCAGGTTAAATTATGCCGTAGCGACAGCTGTCAATTGTCTGCAAGCACTGGACAATGATTTTAGTCCGACTGGAGCCCCAGTGGAGCTCATGGTGTGGTTTCAAAACGTGTCTGGAGAAGGGAGAGAAGCTAAATTTTATGTTTTTAGATTTTATTTTTCGTCTAGAGAGGCGGATAAATTGCTTGCAGCGCAGAGGGGACATTCGGGAGGCTGAGTGCGAAGGGTTAAGGGTGGACCAGATAACCAGGGCACCCAGCCCCATGACCTGATTTTCTGGGGTCTCCGAAAGTCTCAAAAGTCGCGCCCCCTCCATCTTTTGTTGAGCTGATCAGAGAGGTACGGAAAGAGGAAAACGCGGCGGAGGCGCGGGAGGACTCAGTCAGCAGGGTACAATCCTCGGTAGTAGTCCGCTGCGGTGAAGTGGCTACAGATACCCTATCCCGGGGAGCCGTTGAGGTGATTGTGGGAGAGTTGAGGACAGTAACGTCGGCTGTAATCAGCAGGTGTGATCCCGCCCCCATATGATGGAGCTGACGGGGGGGGGGGGTGGGTTGTGCTGTATCGCCAAGGGGACGAACAATGCAGGTGTTACGCCAGAAGGAGAGTGAGCCCACGGGTACATCAGCAGGGAGAGTCGTTTGAAAAACTTACAGGAGACACTGAGAGGGAACGGCCTGATGTCTTTGGGGGAACACCTTCCCGGAAAAGTACCAAGAATTCCCGGAAGCAAAAGACCCTATTCCTGAAGGCTTAGTGGTTCCATGCTCCAGTGTGTCACTTTGGACAGAGGGTAATTACGATAAAGCCATACTCGACACAATGTCACAGATCACGTTACTGCACCGTTCGATTTACAACCGGTATCTGACGCATTTACCCTTGACACCATTGGACGCACTGGAGATTTGAGGACTCAGTGCTGGTGATTATCCATACGACGGTTATTTGTCAGTGAAACTGGAGTTCTCGGAGGCTGATGTGGGAGTGTCTGGGGTTCTTGATACAGTGATGCTGTTTTGTCCGGAACCTGCTGAGAAGGGCGGCGTTTCAATACTTGTATGTTCCTCTGGTGGACCCAGTGTTTCGAGCTGCTTTTGAGGAAGTGTGTGGCAGCATTGGTCTGGATACCTAATTTAAGCAAGGGACTGTGTGGTTCAGCCAGTCGAAGCTAATAGTTGTACCGTTCGGGGAAGTACCGAGGGTGATGGGGACCCCCAAATTTCCCGGAGTGCCTGAGAGCGAAACCCTCTTTGTGGATGTTCCGGAAGATCACGAGGGGAAGTCCAGATTTCCTGCTTGGGTACTGGTGAGGTCCGAACTACAGAAGCCCTCGTTTGTACAGGCAAGCAGGATGGCAGTGATTTTCAGGAACACTACGAATAGGGAGGTCATTTTCAAGCTGGGGATGTCCCTGGCGCATTTTATTCCCGGTGACGGTAATCTCTAGTGTCACTGTGAGGCACGCCGGGGAGGGACTATTGGAAAAGGGCTGGGGGGAGTTGATCGCTAAGTCAATCAACTCGGGGGAATGCCCGGTACCGCCGGGTTAAGGAAAGGAGTCTGGTAGAGAAGATGTTGAAGATGAAAGGTGTCTTTTCCATTGGCGAGTGTGATGTGGGTCGTTCCAAGAGCACTGCACACACTCTCCGGGTGACCGAGGACACCCCGTTTAGAGAGAGGTTGCGGCGACTGGACCCTGCAGACGTGGAAGACGTACGGCAGCATTTGTGTAAGCTGAAGGAAGCTGGGATCATCACTGATTCCCGAAGCCCCAAGACGCCCCAGTAGCAGTGGCCCGGAAGAAGAACGGGAAGGTACGCATGTGTGTGAACTATAGGACTCTGATCACCGCAACGTCCGTGACCAGTATACCGTCCCGAGTGTCGAGGACGCCCCGGCCTGTCTGAGAGGTGCGAAGTGGTTTAGTGTGCTGGATTTGAGTAGTGGATATTACCAGATCCCGATGACTGATGACGTCATTTATATGTCCCCTGGGATTCTTCCAGTTCGAAATGATGCCCCAGGGCATATTGGGAGCCCTTGTAAACTTCCAGCGGTTCATGGAGAAGACTGCCGGGGACATGAACTGGCTTGAGGTGTTGCTGTATTTGGATGACCTCATAGTATTTGGATTCAGATTGGAAGAACATGAAGCGAGGCTACTGAAGGTGCTCGGCCGCCTGAAAGCTGAAGGGTTAAAACTTTCCCGGACAAGTGCCGGTTCCGCTAAAAGTCTGGTAGCTATGTCTGACACAACCTCACGGAATGGAGCAGCTACAGACCCGGCTAAGATAGAAGCGGTGACCATTCGGGCAAGGGCTCAGACTGTGAACGCTCTGCGCTCGTTCTTCGGGTTCTGTGGGAGGCTGAAGGCCTGAAATTTTGAGAGTTCAGAGTTTGTATGTTCCTGGCAGGGATAAAGGCAAAGTGAATAAGGATCAGGAATCTTGATTCTCTAGGGATATTGGATCTCAGATAAAGAAGAAGAGAGAGATTTATGACATGTATTGGAAACAGAGAGCAAATCAGGCGCTTGTGGAATATAAACAGTGCAGAAAAATAACACTTAGGAAAGAAATCAGGAGGGCTAAAATAAGACATGAGGTTGCTTTTGCAGTCAAGGTGAAGGATACTCCAAGGAGCTTCAACAGGATTATCAAGAACAAAAGGATAGTAATGGCTAAAATTAGTCCTCTTGAAGATGGAGTGGTCGGCTATATGTGGAATCAAAAGAAATGTGGAAGATCTTAAATTCTGTTTTTTTGCGCGTCTGTATTTCCTAAGGAAACTGACATGAAGTCAACGTAAACAGGGCAAAAAAGCAGTGAGGTCATGGAACCTATACAGATTGAAGAGGAGGAGGTGCTTGCTATCTTGAGAGAAATCAGGGTAGCTAAATCCCCAGGACATGGAAAGGTTTTCCCTCGGACCTTGAAGGAGACTAGTCTTGCAATTGAGGGGCCCTGGCAGATATATTTAAAATGTCGGTATCTACGGGTGAGGTGTCGGATGACTGGAGGATAGCTCATTTTGTTCTGCTGTTTACAAAAGTCTCTGAAGTTAATCCCGAAAATTTTAGGCCAGTAAGTTTGAAGTTGGTAGCACGTAAATTATTGGAAGGGTTACTAAGAGATAGATGTACAAGTATTTGGATAGACAGGGACTTAATAGGGAGAGTCAGCATGGCTTTGTGTGTGGTACGTCATGTTTCACAAATCTATTAGAATTTTTCGAGGAGGTTACCAGGGATGTGGATGAAGGGAAGGCAGCGGATGTTGTCTACATGGACTTCAGTCAGGCCTTTGACAAAGTCCTGTATAGGAGGTTAGTTAGCAATATTTTCTGTCGCTAGGTACACATGGCGAGGTAATAAACTGGATTAGAGATTGGCTCATTGGGAGAAGCCAGAGAGTGGTAGTAGAGGGTTGTTTCTCTGAGTGGAGGCCTGAGACTAGTGGTATGCCACAGGGATCAGTGCTGGGTCCATTGTTATTAGTCATCTATATCAATGATCTGGATGATAATGTGGCAAATTGGACCAGCAAGTTTGTTGAACATACAAAGTTTTGAGGTGCAGTGGACGGTGAGGAAGGTTTCCAAATCTTGCAGAGGGATTTGGACCAGCTGGGAAAATGGCGTCAAAAATAGCAGATAAAGATTAATACAGACAAGTGTGAGGTATTGCACTTTGGAAAGACAAACCAAGGTAGAACATACAATGGTAGAGCCCAGAGGAGTACAGTAGAACAGCGAGATCTGGGAATACAGGAATAAAATTCTCTAAAAGTGGCGTCACATGTAGATAGGGTCGTAAAGAAGCTTTTGGTATGTTGACCTTTATAAATCAAAGTATTGAGTATAAGAGTTGGAATGTTATGGTTAGTTTGTATAAGGCATTGGTGAGGCCGAATTTGGAGTATTGTGAGCTGTTCTGGTCACCTAATTACAGGAAGGATATCAATTAGTTCGAAAGAGTGCAGAGAAGGTTTACAAGGATGTTGCTGCGACTTGAGAAAATGAGTTACGTAGAAAGTTTGAATAGGTTAGGGCTTTATTCCCTGGAGCGTAGAAGAATGAGGGGAGATTTGACAGAGGTATATGAAATTATGATGGGTATAGATAGAGTGAATGCAAACAGGATTTTTCCATTGAGGCTATGGGAGTAAACAAAAGTGAACATGGGTTAAGGTTGAAGGGGGTAAAGTTTATAGGTAACATGGGGGGGGAGCTTCTTCACACAGAGAGTGGTGAGAGTGTGGAATGAGCTGCCAGTTGAAGTGGTGAATGCAGGCTCACTTTTAACATTTAAGAAAAACTTGGTCAGGTACTTGGATGAGAGGTGTATGGAGGGATATAGGCCAGGTGCAGGTCGGTGGGACTAGGCTGAAAAATGGTTCAGCACAGCCAAGAAGCGCCAAAAGGCATGTTTTTGAGCTGTAGTGTTCTATGGTTCTATGACTGTTGTATGCATTCTAGCCAATCGGGATTTTGTCGCCCTGTCTTTTGAAGCTGGTAGGAGTTGATTTTGAGGGCTTATGCCAGAGAGGGAGGGACATGAGGAGAGAAGGCGCGAATGGAGAGATTTGGTAGACCGCCGGACGGGGTGGACTCGGAGCGATGGTCCCAAGGGTAGCGACGATCAGAGGAGGTCGATGTTGAACTCCTGTCTGCGCTCTGAAACTTGTATGCAGCGTAAGACAGTCCAGAGATCCCAGGAATTAACCTCGTGAATCTACGCTGCACTTCCTCTACAGCCAGGATGTCCTTCCTTAACCCTGGAGACCAAAACTGTACACAATACTCCAGGTGTGGTCTCACCAGGGCTCTGTACAAATGCAAGAGGATTTCCTTACTCTTGTACTCAATTCCCTTTGTAATAAAGGCATGGCTGCTTGGTGATCTCTCGGACCCGATCTGAGACACTCCTGATCCTGGCAACTGGCAGACAACCTCCTCTGGCTACGCTGTCCCTTATCAAGACAGCGGTCATCTTTACCTCTCTGCTCTTTGAGCCACAGCACCAGTCTCAGTACAGGAGATCCGGTGTCTGTGTCTCCCCGTCATTGATCGTACTCCACAACAGCTTCTAATGTTCTACTCATAATTGTGGAGAAATTGCTACAGGTGTATTCTGTGCTTGCTGTGCATTTCCTTTGTTTTACTTGACAATCACACAGCTACGGTCTACTGCAAACTAGCTCCCTATTGCTGCTTTCTGTCACCTCTTCATTGTCCCGAATGCGTGGAAGATCATCGGCTGCTTTTCGATTTATTTCATACTTTCTTTCAGAAGATGCAACTCGGTGCAGTTTTTGCAGATTTGTCTATCGAAGAGAGATTCGTCAGATAAGGCGGAAAGTTCAATTGCATGTACTCAAGCCTGTACACATGCAATTGAACTTTCCGCCTTATCTAACGAATCCCTCTCTGTAGATTGGTTGCCGCACACATCATCGCACTTGAATGTTGGCCAAATTACTAGTGTCTTCCGCAGTGATGGTCAATGTAAATACTAATTGCGCTCATCCACCATGTCTCTGAATCCTATTCAAACCCCTCCAGCAACATGTTCAATTTATAATTGTTCCTTATAGACTATTGCTTCTTGTTTCGCTATCTAAAAATCTGTTCTTCTAGGATCCCAGGATTGTCCGTCTTAATTGTACAAAGTGCGCTCATGAGGTCTCACGTCGTTATCCACAGCCAGATCTTCAACTCATTTCAGGTGCTTGGCCTTTTGCCCTGTTTAATAACTCACCCGATCTTTGGCCCAGATCTCGCCTCCCCTCGCTACTCACTGACCGTCACAGTTCTGCATCGCTGAGCATTCCGCTTTGCTGGCAAGTCCTCTAAACCTTTGTTTATTTCAGATTCTTCAAACAGATCCCGTTTCAAACTAACCTGCTCGAATGTCTTGACAGCGAATGAGAAATGTGGTACGCTCTGACAGGACTGGGAAATGGACCAAAGGGTGGTTTAAGAAGTCGGGAGGTGATTACGTGTTACTGAGAAAGATTTTTCTAATTTTCCCCACAGGAAAAGCAGATGCAGAACATCTTCATCTCAGCGACGTTGTAAAAAGCCCTCGTAAGTAGAACTCGAAGACCAGGTCTGTGCACGGGGCGACTAAAGTGTTGCCGTATCGGGTGGCTGCTCCACCTGACTGACGGGTCGGAAACGCTTCGGTAACATTATGCGATCCTAGCTCGTTAACTAGCTTCGTGCGACACGTTGTGTCCTTAATAAGTTCCCTCATAAGCTGCAGCTCAGTGCACCTGGTGCAGATTTGTTTATCCGAGAGGGTGGACGAGGTCAAGACCTCCCGCATTGCAAAAACACCGCCGCTGTACCAATTCTCGCTAACCGACGAGGAATGGAGAAATTAGATCAAGTGATAAAGTTGCGGATACTTTTCCACCGCCTACGCTTGAGGATCTTGGACTGACGCACTCTAAAGCCTAACACACACAAGTGCATTGCCGGGACGCACGCGCTTGAATTTTCCGCTTTCCCATTGAATCCCTCTCTGCCGATGGGTGTCCGCACAACACATTTCCCTTGAGATGTTGCTCAGATTACTGGCGTCTTCCACAATGAAGATAGATTCCAAGTACCTGTTGCGCTTATCCATCATTTCCCTGAGTCTCATTCAAACCTCTCCAGCGTCACGTTCAATTTGTAACTGTGCCTTAAAACCTATCGCTTATTCTTTCAATATCTTCAAATGTGTTCTTCCAGGGCCCCTTTGTTGTCCACCTTAATTGTACAAAGTGCGCTGTTGAGATATCACGTGATCATCTATTGCCAGCTCTTCAGCCCGCTTCATGTGCTCAGCCTTTAACCCTGTTTAGTACCTCAGCGGAGATGTGGTGCAGAATTGAGCTCCCTCTCTGCACCGGGGCGGTCGCGGTTCTGCGTCGCTATACATCCAACTTTGCTGACAGGCCCAGTCATACGTTGCTCTCATCACATTCTTCAAACAGCCCTTTTCGAAATGACCTGTTGGAACGTTCTGATTAAAGTTTAAAACAGTGCACAGTGAGAGGACCGGGAACAAGTTCAAAGGTTGGGTTAATGAGCCGCGAAGCAGATAGGCTCCACATTACAGAGATATAATTGTTTCTATTTTGCTCACAGGGTTGGCCAGTTCAGTCCACTTGTAGGGATGGCTGTTTTTCAACTTGAGGGGTAAGTGGAAATTGAAGACTAACTGTTTTGCTGTACCGAGTGGGTGTTCAAACTAATGGTAGGGTCGGGTGTGCTCCGTTAACACTATGTCATCTTAACTCGTTAAGCCGCCTCATCTGTAGAACTTTGTGAAAGCCTTTCAGAAAATCTAATAAAACAATAATTGATTTTACTTTACGTCTGATTTACTAAAGCAGTTGGGCGTGGTTAAGATAAAATGGCAGAGATAAGAGATCCAGTATGATACAGTTGATGAAGGGCCAGCAAGTTTATAAGTAGATAATGTGAGTAAGATGCCTGTAGCGAAGGACAAGGGCAGACAGAGCAAAGAGATCAGTTCTACGGCAGAGGTGAATTTCAAATGGCGAGGAATGCTGGACTGACCCTGCCGCATTTAGATGCGTGCAGCATTTAGAATGGAATGGACCGACAATTAGACACTGACGCCATGGGCATCTCTGAGTACCGGCTGAAAGACGGTCGAATGTGGGAGCTTAACATCTGAGGATATCCTTTTTTTGTTAACAGCACATGCAGGAAGGCACATGCGTTGGGATGGCTCTGTTTGTAACAGATGATATAACAGCTGTAGAAAGATGTTAGGGTCAGAGAATGTGGAATCCTTGTAGGTGGAGTTAAGAAGTTCTACGAATAAATACACATGTAATACATAGAAGTCAGAATAATAGAGAACATGTGTGTATTACTTTGCAAAGGGAGCTCGGAAAGCGCATGTAGGAAGGAACTCGTGAGTTAAATAGGAGGGCAGATTCAGGCAGATAAGGGAGACTACCAAGCGGAACAGTCATCAATGGAGAGTTCGTCGGACGAAGTGATCTCAGGCAGAACGGTAGGGCACTGGTTCATCCGGGATTCGTGGATAACGGGTCCAAGTGAGGTAAGTAAACTCTGAGGAAGAGAAACAGGATATATGTCTGTGAGGCATGTGTTCTGTTCTGGGTGTGAGATGTGGGAAATCCGGGAGACACCCAGCCTGCCGGACTATTACATGCACATCAGGTGAGTCGAGCTGCTGCTCTTTAGGGACGAATTAGGGTACTAGACAGGTAGTTCGATGACCTTCGTCCTGTCAAGTAAAGTGATGAGGTGCAGACAGGAGTTACAGGCAAACCAGGATATGACGAGCTCCCTACAGCTCTTATCTGTCACCTCCTCATTCTCCCTTATGAGTTGAAGATAATCAACTGCTTCTCCAGATCGTTCAAACGTTCTCAGAGAAGCGGCAGCACGGTGCAGCAGGTGCAGATCTGATTATCCATAAAGGTGGACGCCATGTAGACCTCCCGCATCGCAAACTCAGTAGAAAACACCGCCTCCGGAGCAATTGGCACTGCCAGATGAGAAATGGAGAAGTACGAGCACAATGATAAATTTGTTACCTCCCTTAAGTCTGAGGATCTGAGACAGGCGCACTCTGAAACTTAGCACACTAAAAGGCACTGCCGCGAAGCTGCACTTGAACTTTCCGCCATTTCTGTTGAATCCCTCTCCGTTGACTGGACCCGTCACGACACGCATGCCTCTGCCTGTTGGTCAAATTACTGGTATCTTCCACAGTGAAGACAGATGCAAACTACCTATTCCGCACATCCATCCGTCCATCATTTCCCTGAACTCCATTCAAATCTCTCCAGCACAATTTGCAATAGCCCATGGTTTTTGTCTCCGTATTTTCAATTTTGTTTTTTTGATGTCCACCTTAATCTCACAAAGTGCTCTGCTGAGATCTCACGTGACCTCCACATCCAGATCTTCAACCCAGTTCACGTGCTCAGCCTTTCGCCCCGTTTCATAACTCACCCGAGATCGGCCCCCGCTCTGATCCCCCCTCCCTGCACCGAGCCCGTCCCAGTTCTGCGTCGCTCAGCATCCCGCTTTGCTGGCACGTCCACTGATTTTTGCCTTTTGTACACATTGTTCAAAGTCATTCACTTTGGCACTAACGTTCTGACGTCAGAACAATGTGACGCTCTCTTAGGATCGGGAAATGGTTCAAATTGTGTTTTAATGAGACAGGAAGCAGATGGGTTCTGGTTTACGGAGATATAAGTATTTCTATTTTGCCCACAGGGCCGAAGAAAATACCACAACTGCACCTCCGGTGCCTACTCGCCTTGACAGGTAAATGGAAATCGAAGACAGTGACTATGCGCGGGACGGAAAAATGAACCAGAAGTGCTGCTGTATCGCGTGGGTGCTCAAACTGACGGTAGTGTCAGGAGCGCTCTCGTAATACTATGTAATTTAGCTCGTTAAGCAATCACATATGTGTCAAATTGTTAAAGGGTTTCCGAAAGCCGAAGAAAACAACAATTGACTTTTCTTTTTGGTCAGAATTACTGGAGCTGTTGGGGGTGGTTAAATAAATATGGCAGGTCTCAGGGATTGAGTATGATACGATTGATGTCGAGCCCGCAGTAGAGGATGTGTTTCAATATGCTTGTGAGGGAGGACAAGTCAATGATTGATTACAAATGCCGACAGAGCAAAGAGTTAAATTCTACCACAGAAACAAAGTTCAATGGGCGAAGAATTCAGGATTGAAGATTCCCCATGTAGATCCAGGCAGCCTTCAGAACTCGTGGTGCAACCAGAATTTGGTCGCTATAACTTCGTGGGCGTCATTGAGTAGCGGCTGAAAGACCAGCTGGAAAATGGACTGAAAAAATAGCAGATAGAGATTAATACAGACAAGTGAGAGGTATTGCACTTTGGAAAGACAAACCAAGGTAGAACATACAATAGTAGGGCACTAAGGAGTACAGTAGAACAGAGGGATCTGGGAATGCAGGTACAAAATTCCCTAAAAGTTGCGTCACGGGTAGATAAGGTCATAAAGAGAGGTTTTGGTATGTTGGCCTTTATAAATCAAAGTACTGAGTATAAGAGTTGGAATGTTACGGTGAGGTTGTTTAAGGCATTGGTGAGGCCGAATTTGGAGTATTGTGTGCAGTTCTGGTCACCAAATCACAGGAAGGATATCAATTAGTTTGAAAGAGTGCAGAGAAGGTTTACAAGGATGTTGCCGGGATTTGAGAAAATGAGTTTCAAAGGAAGTTTGAATAGGTTAGGGCTTTATTCCCTGGAGCGTAGGAGAATGTGGGGAGATTTGACAGAGGTATATGAAATGATGATGGGTATAGATAGAGTGAATGCAAAGAGGCTTTTTCCACTGAGGCTAGGGGAGAAAAACAATGGACATGGGTTAAGGGTGAAGGGGGAAAAGTTTATAGGTAACATGGGGGGGGGGAACTTCTTCACACAGAGAGTGGTGAGAGTGTGGAATGAGCTGCCAGTTGAAGTGGTGAATGCGGGCTCACTTTTAACATTTAAGAAAAACTTGGTCAGGTACTTGGATGAGAGGTATATGGAGGGATGTAGGCCAGGTGCAGGTCGGTGGGACTAGGCTGACAAATGGTTCGGCACATCCAAGAAGCGCCAAAAGGCCTATTTCTGTGCTGTAGTGTTCTATGGTTCTATGACTGTTGTATGCATTCTAGCCAATCGGAACTTTGTCGCCCTGTCTTTTGAAGCTGGTCGGAGTTTATTTTGCGGGCTTTTGCCGGAGAGGGAGGGACATGAGCAGAGAAGGCGCGAATGGAGAGATTTGGTAGACCGCCGGACGGGGTGGACTCGGAGCAAGGGTCCCGAGGGTAGCGACGATCAGAGGAGGTCGATGTTGAACGATCGGCCTGTGACTGAGATCCAACTTTGCGCTCTGACTGTTTAATAAGATTTTTTATTTTTCTTTTGTTTCGTTTCTCGACTAACCAGATAGTTAAACTAACAGCTATAAAGATAAATCGTTTAATCGCATATTGTGCAGTGTTTGCTATTTCGGGGTACTGCTCTGTAACAGGGGACACATCGCGCAGCATCCACCCAAACGTGATTCCTTCCGTTTGCCCGGGGCGGGGTTTATCACCCATTATATTAAGCCGCTAGGCGAAGCGAAGATTGCATAAAAAACTGCTCTTTTAACGCACCACGATGTTGAATGCTCAATTCGAAGAAAACTTGCTCAGAACTCTGCTTATTGTTTTAATCCTACGCGCGTTCCTGTCTGAAAGGTATTCTGTTTACGTATACTTGCTTATTGATCGGTCGCCCCATGAATTTAGAAAATCTACCGTGAATATAGAGATTCACGATCTCGAAAATCCTGCTCATGGACTAGCTCTTTTCACGCACCCCCGGTTTGGATTGTCCACGTGGTACAACAATCGAGAGGATACTGTCCTGTAGGTCCGGTTTGTCAACTTTCTATCGAGCCCCCTTAAACTCTCTCTGCAGAACCTCGTGTTTTTCTCTCTTTATGCTATAGAAACAGAACGATACAACACTTCGCAGGTACTTCGGCCCGCAATGTTGTGCCGACGTTTAAACCATGCCTCTTATATAACCCTCCTCCTTAAATTCCTCCATCTACCTGTTTGCTTGTCTCTTAAACTTCACTAGTGTATCTGCTTCCATTACTGACTCAAGCAGTGCATTCCACGCACCAACCACTCTCTGAGTAAAAAACCTTACTCTAATATCCCCCTTGAACTTCCCTCCCCTTACCTTGAAGATATGTCCTCTTGTATTGAGCAGTGGTGCCCTGGGGAAGAGGCGCTGGCTGTCCACTCTATCTATTCGTCTTAATAAGCCATTTGTGCTTATATACTCCAAGACATTGCTTCTCTCCCTTGCCGTTGATCATCTCTTGACCCGATCTGAGTCATCCCTCACCCTGCCAATGGATAGGTAACATATCATCCGGGTATCGCAATGGTGCCCACAGAGTCTCGTCTCTATTCTATCACACTGCAGTCATCTTCACCATTCTGCTCTTCTGAGCCACAGCACCACTCTCGGTGCCAGAGACCCGGTGACCGTGTGTCTGTCGTGTTTGACTGGCCTCTTCTTATTGCGTTACAGTTCTGGTCACCGAATTATAGGAAAGATATCAACAAAATAGAGAGATTACAGAAAAGATTTATTCGCATGTTACCTGGGTTTCAGCACATAAGTTACAGAGAAAGGTTGAGCAAGTTAGGTCTTTATTCTTTGCAGCGTACAGGGTTAGGGGGGACTTGATAGAGGCATTTAAAATTATTAGGGGGATGGATAGTGTTGACGTGGATAGGATTTTTCCATTGAGAGTAGGGGAGATTCAAACAAGAGGACATGAGTTGAAAGTTAGGGGGAAAAAGTTTAAGGGTAACTCGAGGGGGAATTTCTTTACTCAGAGACTGTTAGCTGTGTGGAATGAGCTTCCAGTAGAAGTGGTAGATGCAAGTTCAGTATTGTCATTTAAAGTAAAATTGGATGGGTATATGGACGGGAAAGGAACGGAGGGTTATGGGCTAAGTGCGGGCCAGTAGGTCTGGGTGAGTGTAAGGGTCGGCATGGACTGGAACGGCAGAGATGGCCTGTTTCCGTGCTGTAATTGTTATATGGTTATACTGTGGGGAAACTGTCACAGGTGACCTCAGTCCTTGCTGTGCATTCCCGTGACGTTACTTGACAATCACACAGCTACTGTCTCCTGCGAACAAAGTACCCTCCTGAGGTCTTGCATGGTCATCCACAGACAGCCCTTCAACCCAGCTCATGTACTCAGCCTTCCGCCCTGCTTAGTAACTTACCAGAGCTCTGGCCCAGCTCTCGGCTCCCCCTCTGCTCACTGTCCGTCGCAGTTGTGCCTCGCTGAGCATCACGTCCGGCTGGCAGGTCCTCTAATCCTTCGTTTACTTCACACGCTTCAAACGGATCCCTTCTCAGGCTGACGTGCTTGAAAACTTTGGCAGCGAATCAGAAATGCAGGTCGCCGTGGGTAACATGACCGGGAAATGGCCAAAAGGATGGTTTGATGACAGGGGAAGCGGATTACGGATTCCAGATCACGGAGATATAATCATTTTGTATGTTTCCCCACAGGCTCAGCAAACGTAGCATACGCACACCTGCGGGGGCCTTTACCAGTGGCGGGTAAGTTGAAATCAGACTCTGTGACTATGATCACAATGAAGCTCCAGTTCCGCCGTATCGGGTGGCTGCTCAAACTGACGGAAAAGGTCGGGTGCGCTTCGGTAACACCATGCGTACTTTGCTCGCTGAGCTTCTTCATGGGCGGCAACTTGTTGAAGCATTTCTGAGAATCTAAGGAAGCAATTGATTTTCTCAGATTTACCAGAGCCGTTGGAAGGTGTGTAAACTAATATGGCAGTGGAACGGGAAACCGGATGTATTGCTGAGGATGCGCCCGCGGGTTTATATGTAGATGCTGTTTGTAGCATTAACGTAAGGGAGGAGATGTCAATGGTTGCGTACAAATGCAGACAGAACAAAGAGTTAAATTCAGGCACAGAGGCAAAGTTGCAAAGGGCGAAGAATGCAGAATGGAAGGTGCTGCATTTAAATGCGCGTGGCATTCAGAATAACGTGAATGAACTCGCGGCGCAATTTGGGATCGGTCGTGGCTGAAAGAACACCATAGCTGGGAGCTTAACATCAAAAGATATACTCTGTATTGAAAGGAAAACCAGGGAGTTTTAGGCGGTGTTATGGATCTGTTGGTATCAGTTGGAAATGCATCTTTAGAAAGAGGTTGCAAAGAGTCCTGGACCGTTGAATCTTTGTAGGCGGAGTTATGAAACCGACAGGTTATAAACAAAAGCTATTTGGGATGCATATACGGAACTCAAAATAGTAGCCGTGTTTTTGAGATTGCAAAATGAGCTAGAAAATTAGTATTAGAAGTGTAAACTCTCATTTATAATGAAGGTTTTCAATATGTAAGGTGATTGGTGGAAAAGGTTGGTGTGGGATAACAACACAGGGTATTAGTCGATCGCCTAAGAGATGGCTTTTTTAAGCAGCTGTAGGTTACTCAGGGAGAGGCAATATTAGATTAGTTGTTGTGTAATAAACCAGGCCTTATGAGGGAGATTAAGGTAGGACAAAAAAACCTTCAGGAGAGAGTGCTCATAATATGATTGAATTTATACTACAATTTGAGAGGGAGTCGTGTAACTCACATGAATCAGTATCGCAATGAATTAAAGGGATATAGAGGCCCATGGGAAAGGAGCTTGCCGAGGTGGATTGGAGGAAGATACTGGCTGACTTGACGGGAAATCAGAGATGATGTTTCTGGTTTTAATTTTCCAAGGCACAGGACAGATGTGTACCGCAGAGGAAAATGTTATCAAGTCGCAGGGTTAGTCAACCGTGGCTGACAAAGGGCGGTAAGGATTGCATTACAAAAAGGAGAGGACATATGAGGTAGCAAAAGTCAGCGGTAAATTGGATGCTTCCGCTGTTTTTAAAATATCCAGCAAAAGGCAACTAAAAGTGATAAAAAGGGAAGAGATGAAATTTGGTGGCATGCTAGCCAATAATATAATGCACGATACCAAAAGTTATTTTCTTCCCGGTTACGTTAAGAGGTATTCACACTGACATTTGAGACGGAGAAGCTAGAGTCATATGTATCATCATTACCACGGCGGAAATGGAATTGCAGTGGCATGAGAGAGGAGTTGGCTAAAATTGAATGGAAAACTGCACCGGCAGCTTTGAAGGCAGAGCACCAATGGCTGGAATTTCCGAAAGAAATTCGGAAGGCGCTGGTTATATACACCCTTCAGAGGAAGAAGCATTGTAAAGTAAATGAGTGACATCCATTTCTGTCAGGAGGCGTCAAAAGCAACACAAAAGACAAAACGAATTCTTATAGTAGAGCAAACATTAATGGAAAGTTAGAGGACTGGGAAAATGTAAAAACCAGCAGAAGAGAAATAAATATTAATTGAAAAGAGAAATTTGGAACGCGAAGACGAACTACCCAATAATATTAAATACGATGTCAAAGGTTTATTCAGATGCATACTGTGTACAAGAGTGACGGGGGTGGATATCGGACTTTTGGAAACAAAGCTGCAGTGTTGGTAATGGGGGACAGGGAAAAGGCGGACGAACTGAACAAGTATTTTGCATCACACGTTACTGTGGAAAACTTCAGGGGATAGAGAGTCACAGCGGGCAGAAGTGTGAGAAGTTGCCATTTCAAAGAAGAAAATTCTAGGAAAGGGGTAATGTGGATGTCACCTGTTCTG
This sequence comes from Hemitrygon akajei, assembly GCF_048418815.1. Lineage (NCBI taxonomy): Eukaryota > Metazoa > Chordata > Chondrichthyes > Myliobatiformes > Dasyatidae > Hemitrygon > Hemitrygon akajei. Next base: position 2,396,453 of record NW_027331990.1, on the reverse strand, counting down.
GATGGCATACATTCCAGGTTTCTGAAGAAGAACTGAAGAGATTCTGGAGGCATTAATTGTCCTGGTTCCGAAATAAATCCTCAGACATGGATACGGAGGAATTGAAAATTGCAAATTGCAAATTGCAAATAACTCCTCAAGAAGGGAGATGCGTACATTTAAAGAAATTATAGACAGGTTAACCCGACATCAGCGGTTGGTAAGGATGTAGTTCGGCGAAGTTGCAGACCCATGATAAAAGAGCCCCTGATCAGCAAGATATCCTCAAGGGAACCTCCTGTTTGAAAATCTGTTGTTTTTTTTTGAGAAAATAAGAAGCAACATAGCCAGAGGGGGATGATATATACATAGACTTTCAGAATGCCCTCAAAAAGGTTCCGCTCGTGAGTTTGCTTAACAACGTAAGAGCCGATGGTATTACAGAAAATATACTAGCATGGATAGGCAGAAGGCAAATTGTGCGAATAAAGCGACCCCTTTTTGGTTGTCTGCCGGTGACTATGGTTGCTCCTCAGGGACCAGTGTTTGGAGAGCTTCTTTTAAAGTTTCGTGTCATGAATTGAATAATAAACTGATACCTTTGTGGCGAAGTTTGCAGGTGATACGAAATATGTAGACTTTCAGACAGTTTAGAGGAGATTAATGGGCTAGGTAAAGACTTAGTCAGATGAAACGAATGCACAAACAAGTGGCAGATAGAATACTTGTCAGAAAGTTGATGGTTATGTAACTTGGCAGAAGAAATAAATGGGTAGGTTACTTTCCAACGGCAGAAACAAAATCAAAGTTTCAAGGGGCAAAGGATTTCGGGTGTCCTTGAGCAAGAATATAAAGTCAGGTTTCCTTGCCGAATCGCAGGTGCGGAAGGCAAGTACAATGTCAGCAACTATTTCAAGAGAAGTAGCATAGAAGAAAGCAAGGCCGTAATATTGAGGCTTTCTATAGCATTGAGGAGGACTCACCTGGAGTTGGTACGCAGTTTCGGGCCTCTCTTCTAAGGAATGATGTGCTGACATTTTCGAGGATTCAAAGGACGTTCAGGAAAATTTGTCTGGGATTGGAAGGACTGTCATGTAAAAAACAAACAGGAGGAAATCTGCAGATGCTGGAAATACAAATAACACACACAAAATGCTGGTGGAACGCAGCAGGCCAGACAGCAACTAACAGGAGTAGCACTATCGACGTTTCGGGCCGAGACCCTTCGTCAGGACTAGCTGAAAGGAAAGTTACTAAGAGATTTCAACGCGGTGGGGGTAGGGGGAAATGCGAAATGATAGGAAAAGACCGGAGTGGGTGGGGTAAAGCTGAGAGCTGGAAAGGTGATTGGCCAAAGTGATACGGAGCTGGAGAAGGAAAAGGATCATGGAACGGGTGTCCTCGGGAGAAAGAAAGAAAGGAAGGAGGAGGGGAGCACCAGAGGGAGATGGAGAACAAGCAGAGTGATGGGCAGAGAGAGACAGAAAGAGAGAGAAAAAGAAGCAAATAAATATGCCAGGGATGGGGTAAGAATGCGAGGAGGGGCATTAACGGATGTTAGAGAAGTCAATGTTCATGCCATTAGGTTGGAGGCTACTCAGCCGGTATATAAGGTGTTGTTCCTCCAACATGAGTGTGGCTTCATCTTGACAGTAGAGGAGGCCATGAATAGACATATCAGAATGAGAATGGGACGTGCAAGTAAAATGTGTGGTCACTGGGAAACATCTGATTGTTCTTGGCCTCTCCTCATTAGAGTTCAGAAGAGCGAGGGTGTCCGAATTCAAACCCATTGAATGTTGAAAGTTCTTCGATAGAGATAATTTGAAGGTTTACGTCCAATTGTGCCGGAGTCTCAGACAAGAGGAAACAGCAGAATAGAGGGATGTCCTTTAGAAGTAAATCTGTGGACTTAGTTGCCACAGGCAGTTGTTGTGCCGAGTTATTTAGTATATTACAGACACAGCTACACTGAATGCTGATTAGTCAGGACCTGAAGGGATACGTGAAAAGACAGGAGATAGTGGCCGAAAGGGAACACAAAATGGATCAGCTGTGATAAAATGATGCAACAGACTCAATGGACCAAATGGGCGCATTCTGCGCCTGAACGTTACGGCCCTGTGCTCTTCTAATCTTCTCGTAATGTTACAGCCAACAGACAGATAAGCGACCACTGAACCGAATGAACAACACGTGGAAAGCCAAAATGGAAAATAAGAAATCGTAATACTAACAGCTGAGGAAGCAATAAATGTCGATATGCAGATTATCAGATACAGAGTCATTGGGAGTGTGCATAGATTCTGAGAACAGTTTAGCAATGGGCGAGTAAATTGAATGAAGTAATCTCTTCTGGTTCGAGAACCAGAACCTGAACCAGGCTCTGTGGTTTGTAAGGTGCCTGTTCCTTCTTAAATATGACAACAGCGAGAATACAGCATGAGCAGACTTGTAGGGATCCTCGATGATGGATGCTGATCTTCTGCGTCAGCCTCCATCCAGAAGTTTTCAGCGGTTGAAGGCGGGGTAATATTCGTGATCGACTGGGTGGTGTCCACTACGTTTTCAAGGATATTCCGTTCAAGGGCATCGGTCTATACACTGCAAGGTGTAAGGCAGCCAGTTGAGATACTCTAAATACACACCTATAGAAGTTTGTCAAAATCTTCAGATGTCCTGCCGAGTCTTCGTGGGCACTATCCTGCAATCAACCTTGTACCATTATCAAATTTCCTAACTCACTGTTGCACCTGCTGATCTAAATCATTTATAAATATCACATGGAGTAGGGCTTCAAACACAAATCCCTGCGGAACGCCAGTGATCACCAAACCACCCGCAGCTTTCTGTGGGCAACCAGCGCAGCGCTCTCACTTTCTGTACGAGTTCACCAAGGGGATACAGTAATTTTCCAAGCTCTTGGAAGGACTCTCAAACAGCTCAGCGCAGCCAAGGTCGGATAACTGCCCACGAAGCAGCTGACGTCTTCCCCGCTCCCCTGGTCAAAAGCGCAGTGTCACATTCACCATTTATAATCTTCTGATACTTTTCCTAACAATGCCTCGACGATGTATTCCGCTGTGCCTTTCTGAAGCCTGACGTGAAGTTAATCTAACCCAGGTGATTTCCTCACTTCCACACTGCTCAATCCTCCCACCAACTGTTTTTTTGTGATGGCCGTAATACTCGCTCTGATTCCGATATCTCGTGCATTTCGAGCATATTACTGGGGTCTTATTGAATGAAAGCAGCTGCTCAGTACACAATTCATCCCACAGTAATTTTCCCTGTTCTCCGTTCCAAACTCTTCACCGTCAATTTCAATCTGTCAAATATTCCTTGGGGCCCAACGTTTGTTTTCTTACGTAAAGGTATATATCTTGTGGCCCCTCTGGACTGCACACTTTCCACAGCTGTGTTCTCCCCTAATCATTCGAGCCAATGCTTCCACTCCCTGTAGATGCAACACGAGAATTGTGCTCACACTTTTGTCCTTTTCTATGAGAACCAGAAGATCTGACCCAGGGTAACACTACCATTCTCTGCCCACAACACTGATGCCTTCCTATCCAATGTTGTTATACTTACCAACTCTAGAAAATAATCAAAATGAAATACAAAGGTGTGCAGATAACTTGTCTACTTAGTTTTCTATTAACTAATGACGTTATTGGCATACTAAGAACGTATGCCATTCATGTACCTCCCACACATAGCCCATAATGAATTATGTAAATAAAGAATGCGTATTAATAATATATGTACAGTTTTACGAAAATATTTGCAACGCGCTCGGTCTCAGAAATTCTGCGTTCCCTCAGCCTCTCTTTACTTCTGAGTCTCCATAACATATGGACACTCTGTATCGTCACATTTAAAGGGAGCACCTCAACCCGCACCGTGCACTGAGAGAAGGCTGAGTGAACACTGCACCGTGTCTCTGAGCGTTTTTCACTGAACCATTTTTGTTAACTTCTTCACGTCCTTCAAATAGGAGATCCTTCTGGGGAACAGAAGTCTCTATGGGCGGGTAAGTGGAATTCGAAAGCTGTGTCTGTGAGGAGGCGTCAAATGAACCAAAGGCATCGCGACATCGGGTGTGGTTTCATGCTGCTGGAAGGGTGGCAGAGACAGAACATAGAACACAGGAGCGTACAGTATTGCAACAGGCCCCTCGGCCAACAATATGGTGCCGAACTGAAGAGTAAATAAAACCTCTCCTAAACCAAATCCCTCCAACATACGCAATGTCCATAATCTTCCACGTTACTCACAATCATGGAGCTTCATATCTAAGCGTCACTTATAACCTCTGATTTATTTGCCTCTACTATCTCACCAGACCGTACAGTCCAAACATTCACCAATCTCTGGGTTAAAAAAAGTTACCCCTCACATCACCCTCGAACCTACCCCCTCTCAACCTACAACCTCTAATATTAGATATTTCTGCCCTGGGAAAAAGATACTGTGTATTCCATCTATGCGTCTCATAATTTCTACTCAGCCCCTCCGCTCCAAAGAAAACAACACAAGTTGTTGTATCTCTCAAGTTAGCACATGGCCTCTGAACCAGGCAGCATGCTGGTAATCCTGTTCTGCACCCTGCCCAAAGCCTCAACATCCTTCCCATGGTGGCATGACTAAAACTGTATTCAATACTCTAGATGCGGCCGAACCAGATGTTTATAAACTTGCAATATAACCTACTCGCAATTATACTAATTCCTCAACTAATAAAAGCGAACATTGCTTAAACCTCCTTAGTCGCTTTATCGAACTTTATACCTGTTACTGACGAGCTCTCAACTTGGACCCCAAATTCTCCCTAAACTCAACACAGTTATTGGTCTTTCCTTTTGGAGTGTACTTTCTCCTAGCATTTTCCCTACCAAGGTGCAACATCCCACATTTATGTGGGTTGAACTGCTTCTACCATTTTTCTGTCTATATCTGCAACTGATCTATGTTGCGCTGTACGTTTTGCAAGTCCTTCTACACAATCCACAACTCCATCAATTCTGGATATCATTCACAAACCTACTAACACACCTGTTGATATCTGCATCCCGGTTATTTATTCACACCACAAACAGAAGAGGTCGCAGCCCAGATCCTTGCTGTGCTTCACTAATTAAAACTCCAGGTTCAATAAGGCCATTCAATAATTAGTATCTCACTGGAATGGAACTAACCTGAGCCTCAATGGTAAATAGTTTCCAGGAATTCCCTTTTTTCGCTTTTCATGAAGATGTAAAACTTTAGCCATTCGCCTGTCCTCTGGCATCTCGCATGTGGCTAGAGAGGATATTTTTCCATGGATCGTGCAATCCCGTCTCTTGCTTCCCTCACTAACCTATGGAACTCCCATCATGTCCTGGAGACTTATTCACCTGAAAAATCATTCCGAGGCCCGAGGTGTTTCTCCTAATTTTGCTCTAAACACCTAACATATTTATAAACAGAACACCAATCTGCTGCTCCTCCATGTCTTTTACCCAGATAAATACGGAAATAAAATACTCAGTGAATACGTCACTCACATTTTCCGCATTAAAGCAAACCTAGCCTCCCGCCACTCCGAAAAAATTCAATAATCATACACTGTCCATAGTCATTCGTTTGTTCCTGACATTTGTATGGAATGTTGCTTAATTAAATTCATCCTAATCCTGCTTGCCAAGGACTCTTGGTTCTCCTCATTCTTTTTTTCCCTACATTACTGGCTTCGTTATACTCCTGATTTGCTCCGTTTGATCCGAATTTACGGAGCTTTACTTATGTTAGCTTTTTCAGGTCGGCACCTCCTCTCGTTGGACGGTGCACATATTCATTTAATAAAGCATCCAGTTAATAAATTCTCCCCATCTAATCGCCTTGCATTGAGAATGTACATTTTTGTATTGGGGAAGTTGAAGTTTCCAATGAGATCAAAAATTTAATTTTACACAGGTTGTTGCGTTCATTACCTGGCTGTTCATTAATGTTCTAGCAGCTAATGCAGACCCTGTACTGCAAACCAATCAGTGTGATCGCACGCTACCTATTCCAGAAGCATCTCTCTTCACATTGCTCCTCCGAAGAGTGAAACGGTGTAACTGCTGCATCGTGTGTGTATGTGAGAAGGGAGGTAAGCTGGGGCAGCGCCCACAGTGAACTGCAGCAGGGTTCTCTGGTTTGGAGTAAACTAAGGAAAGGAGTTTGGTTGAAGAGTTGAACTTGATGTTAAATCCGGAGGTCCAACGTGTCCCGGTGCTGCCTCTGAGCACATCAGGAAGGGATCAGTGTTGAGTGTGAGTGAGATGTGGATTGTGGATTGTTAACTTCAAGATGTCGGGCCATTAATTACTTTTTCTTATTTTTCCACCATCTCCATCAGGGTATCGTATGACTTCAGCTCGATGCCGGCAGGGTAAGTGGCATTGGAATGTTGTGTCTGTGATTGCGCTAGTTGATGAACCAGAGACGTTACAGTACCAGGCTTGTGCTCATGCACGGTGGGGGTGAGGAGAGCGGGGTGTGGGGAGCGCTACGGTGGCGAGAAAGAGAAAAAAAATCTCCTCACTCTGCTCCTTCGAGGGAAGGAACGGTTTTGAACAGCTTCCTTTCGCTGTTTAGTGAGTCCACGAAACTGGTGTGGTCAGTGACCCCTGTCCCTACCTTGTGCTCCTGAAACGTTGCCCAGGCATGATCTTCCCTATTATAAACTGTGCGGACCATCCTAGTTCATCACGTACGTAGATAAGAAAACATTGAACAGGACATCTTTTTGTTGGCCCTTTGGTCCTTGATGTTTTACCGACTCTAAACTTGTTCTCCTCCAGAGCCTTCTATTTCTCCATTATCCTTGTGCTAAGAGAGTCTCTGAAATGACCCTAATGTGTGTGTCTATACCACCACCATTGATATTGCGTTTCACACACTCACTACTATAGGTAATAACGCACCGCTGGCTGCCCCTATACATACCCCCAAATCGCTTTAAAATTCCCTCCCCTTGTCAAACTTATCCACTCTACGGTGTAGTACAAAATTCCAAATGTGGTTTAACCAGAGTTTTATAAAGCTGCAACAGTACCTTGCGGCTACCGAACTTGCTCCCCCGCCGAATTATCCCAAATCATTCATACACATCCTTAACTACCCTATTAAATGGCGCGGAAACTTTAAAGATTAATTGACGTCAAGGCTGAAAGATCTTCTTCTCCTCAATATTTTCAATTACCCTGTCATAATCCATGGATTCTGCATTCTAATTCGACCTTTCTAAGTGCAATTCTTCTCTCTTCCCCATACTCAACTTGACTCGCCATTTCTCAAACCAGTTCTGCATCCATCAATGCCCATTTGTAACTCTCGACAACCCACCACATTATCCATTAACATCCATATTTTGCCTGTTATCTATGTCTATTCATTTCCTCATCAAAATCATTTGTAAAATTCAAAAAGACCAGGAGTCTCAGATCAGATCTCTACGGAACACAGAATCTCACTGAACTCCAGGTGGAATAATCTCCAACTGCTAGCACACTCTGTCTTCGGCAAGCCAGTTCCCTACCTACACGGACAAGATTCTCTGCAATCCCTATCACATGACTTTCTGAATGGGCCAACAATGAGGAATCTTATCAAACCTCCTGATAAAATATATGTATACACCATCATCGTACAAGCCTGCAACGTGGTTTGCAGCACCCGGACGAATTTAATCGCATTCTTGAGACACGACCTGCACTTGGCAAGACCATGCTGACTACCTCTATTCAGACTATATTTCTTGAAGTGCCTACATATCTACTGCAGCAGTTCGCACACAACGACATAACCTTTAGAACCATAGAACCATAGAAAACTATAGCACAGTACAGGCACTTCAGCCCTCCATGCTGTGCCGACCGACATAATCCTTAAAAAATGTACTAAACCCACACTTCCCCATAACTCTTTATTTTTCTTTATTCCATGTGCCTGTCCAAAAGGCTCTTAAATACCTCTAATGTTTTAGACTCCACCACCATCCCTGGCGAGTCATTGCAGGCACTCACAACCCTCTATGTAGAAAACTTACCCCCGATGTCTCCCCTAAACTTCCCTCCCTTAATTTTGTACCTATGCCCTCTGGTGTTTGCTATTGGTGCCCTGGGAAACAGGTACTGACTATCCACCCTATCTATGCCTCTTTTAACCTTGTAGACCTCTATCAAGAGCCCGCTCATTCTTCTATGCTCCAAAGTGAAAAGTCCCATCTCTGATAACCTTGCTTCATGTGACTTGTTCTCCAAACCAGACAAAATCCTGACAAATCTCCTCTGCACCCTCTCCATAGCTTCCACATCCTTCCTATTATGAGGTGACCAGAACTGAACACAATACTCTAAGTGTCTCAACAGAGATTTGTTGAGTTGCAACATGACCTCTCTACTTTTGAAATCAATCCCCTTGTTAATGAAGCCAAGCATCCCATAGGCCTTCTAAACTACCCTATCAACCTGTGCAGCGACCTTGAAGGATGTATGGATTTGAACCCCAAAGTCCCTTTGTTCATCCACGCTCTTAAGTAACTGACCATTAATCCTGTACTCAATCTTCTGGTTAGTCCTTCCAAATTGCATCACCTCACACTTATCCGGATTGAACTCCATATGCTATTTTTCTGCCCAACTCTGCAGCTTGTCTATATCCTCTGTTAACATTCGACAACATTCAGCTCCATCCACAACTGCTCCAATCCTCGTGTCATCCGCAAACTTACTCACCCATTCTTCCGCCTCTACATCAAGCTCATTTATAAAAATTACAAATAGCAGGGGTTCCAGGGCAGATCCCTCCGGCACTCCAATAGTCACCGAACTCCAGGCAGAATACTTTCTTTCCACAACTACCTTCTACTTTCATCCTTTAAGCCATTTTATTTTATCCAAGCAGCCAAGGTTCCACTTATCCCATGCCTCATAACTTTCTGGATAAGTCTCTCGTGAGGAACTTTACTGCTCTATCATTCCCATCGTTTTCACTATTAGATTCTTTGAAAAAACGGAAAACATTTGCAGCTTACAATCCCCCGGTACGACTGAAGAGGGTAATAGGAATGCAAAGTCCATCGCCAAAAGCGCGTAATATCCTTCGGGTGCTTCCCGTAGAAAACTGGAGTATATCTCCTCCGGCACCAGGGATTAACTGTCCTCAAGTTTTTGAAAGGATTCAGCTCATAAAACCAGAATATATAATAGAGATCCGGGACATCGAGCCTGCTACGCCATTCAATCATAGGCTGATCCAGTTCTTCCAGTCATCCCCTCTCCCCTGCTTTACCCCATCCCCTTTGATGTCTTGGCAAATTCAGAATCTATCTATCTCTGCCTTAAATGCACCCAATGACTTGGCCTCCACAGCCGCTTGTGGCAACAAATTGCACAGATTTACCACCTTCTGAGTGAAGTAATTTGACGTCATGTTAGTTCCAAAAGGAGGTCTTCAATCCTGAAATTATGCCCTATTTTCCTAGATGCCCTTACCATGGTAAATAACTTGCCATATCTGATCTTTTCGCGCCTTATAATGTTCGAAATGTTTCTATGAGATCCCACCTCATTCTCCTGAACTCCAGGGAATACAGCCCAGAGCTGCCAGATGTTCCTCATACATTAACATTTTCATTGCTGGATTCATTCTTGCGAATCTTCTCTGCACCTTCTCCAATGTCAGTATATCCTTTGTAAAATAATGAGTCCAAAACTGCAGACAATACTCCAAATAAGTTCTCACGTATTCCTTATAGAGCCTCAAAATCACATCCCTGCTCTGATATTCTATGTGAGGTGAGGTGCGATAATAGCAGGGGTGTTGTGGTGAGAGATTTTAGTTTCCCAAATATTGATTGGCATCTCCCTAGAGTGAGGGATTTAGAAGGGATGCAGTCTGCTAGGTGTGTTGAGGAAGGGTTCGTGACACATTATGCAGATAAAACTACAAGAGGAGAGGCTGTACGTGATCTGATATTGGGATATGAATCTGGTCAGTTGCCAGTTATCTCTGTGCGAGAGCATTTTGGAGATAGTGATCACAATTCTATCTCCTTTACCATAGCATTGTAGAAGGACAGGAACAGACAAGTTAGGGAAACGTCTAATTGAAGTAAGGGGAAATACGAGGCTGTCAGGCAGGAAAATGGAAGCATAATTTGGAAACAGATGTTCTCAGGGAAATGTACGGAAGAATTCTGAACCCCAGGCTACTCTGAGAAGCGAACGAAGAGATCGATGCGCCTGTTGGGATGAACTTCGCATTATCAATGGAGACGGGAGAGGTTCCAGACGATTGGAGGTTTGCGGATGTTGTTCCTTTATTCAAGAAAGGGAGTAGAGACAGCCCAGGAAATTATAGACCAGTGAGTCTTACCTCAGAGGTTGGTAGGTTGATGGAGAAGATCCAGAGAGGCAGGATTTATAAATATTTGGAGAGGTGTAATATGATTAGGAGTAGTCCGCATGGCTTTGTCAAGGGCAGGTAGTGTCTCACGAGCTGATTGAATTTTTTGAGTATGTGACTAAACACATTGGAGCAGTGGATGTAGTGTACATGGATTTCAACAAGACATTTGATAAGATACCCCATGCAAGGCTTACTGAGAAAATAAGCATGCATGGGATCCAGGACTGGCTTACTCACAGAAGACTAAGTGTTGTTGTAGTGGGGTCATACCCTGCATGGAGGTCGGTGAACAGTGGTGTGCTTTAGGGATCTGTTCTGGGACCCCTACTCTCCCTGATTTGTATAAATGACCTGGATGAGGAAGTGGAGGAATGGGTTAGTAAATTTGCTGATGATACGAAGGCTTGGGGCGTTGTGGATAGTATGGAGGGCTTTCAGAGTTTACACCGGGATATTGATAGGATGCAATTCTGGGCTGAGAATTGGGAGATGGAGTTCAACCCAGATAAGTGTGAGGTTTCGCAGATGTTAATTTTGGTAAGTCAAATATAATGGCAGATTATAGCATTAACGGTAAGACTCTTGTCAGTGTGGGGGATTAGAGGGATCTTAGGGTCCAAGTCCAGATGACACTCAAAGCTGCTACGCAGGTTCACTGTGATTAAGAAGACATACAGTGTATTGGCTGTCATCAGCCGTAGCATTGAGTTTAAGAGCAGAGAGGTAATGTTGCAACTATATAGGAACATGTTCAGACCCCACTTGGAGTATTGTGCTCAATTCCAGTCGCCTCACTACAGGAAGGACGTGGAAACCATAGAAAGGGCACTGAGGAGATTTACAAGGATGTTCCCTTCATTGGGGGTACGCCTTATGAGGATCGATTGAGTGAACTCGGCGTTTTCTCCTTGCAGCGAAAGAAGATGAGAGATGGCCAGTTAAGTGTGTACAGGATAATGAAAGAAATTGATCATGTGGATAGTCAGAGAATTATTCCCAGGGGTGAAACGGGTAGTACGATAGGGCATAGTTTTAAGGTGCTTGTACGTAGCTACAGAGGAGATGTCAGGGGTAGGTTTTCATGCAGAGAGTGGTGAATGTGTGGAATAGGCTGCCGGCGGCGGTGGTGGAGAGGGAAACGATAGGGCTTTTTAAGAAACTCCTGGGTAGGTGCATGGAGCTTCGAAAACTAGGCTATGGGTAAGCCACGAGAAATGAATGTCAACACAACATTCTCCTTGTTTAAAAACCGACTCAACCTGGAGGTTAACCTTTAGGGTATCCTGCACAAGGACTCCCACTTCCCTTGCATGTCTGCATTTTGAATTCTCTCCCGATCTAATTAATAGTCTGCCCATTAATTTCTGCCATCTAAGTGCAAGACCATAAACTTACCAACATTGTATTTCTTTTGACAACTCTTTGCCCATTCCCCCAAATTACGCACGTCTCTCTGCAGGCTCTCTGTTTCCTTAACACTACCCGCTCCTCTGCTTAACTTTGCATCATCGGCAAATTTAGCCACAAATCCATTTGTACCTTAGTTCAAGTCATTGACATGCATCGTCCATATGGACGGTTCCAACAACGACACCTCTGGAACTCAACTGGTAACCGGCAGCCAGCCAGAATAGGATCCCTTTATACCCAATCTCTGTTTTCTGTCGATCAGCTAATTCTCCACCCTGTAACTTCCCTGAAATTCCATGGGCTCTTATCTTGCTAAGCAGACTCATGTGCGGCACCTTGTCAAAGTCCTTCTGAAAATCCAAGTAAAGCACGTCTACTGTATCACCGTTGTCTACTCGGCTTGTAATTTTCACAAAGAATTGTGCTAGGTTTGACAGGCAGGATTTTCCTTTCAGGAAACCGTGCTGGTTTTACCCTATCTTGTCATGTGCTCCAGGTACTCCGTAATCTAACCTCTAACAATCAATTCCAACAACTTCCCAAGCACTGATGTCTGACAAACAGGTCTGTAGTTTCCTTTCTGCTGCCTCCCACACTTACTATATAACGGAGTAACATTTGAAATTTTCCAGTCATCCGTTACCATACCAGAATCTATTGATTCTTGAAAGATCATCGTTAACGCCTCCACATTCTCTCCAGCTTCTTCCTTCAGAACATCAAGGGTACATTCCATCATTCCAGGAGATTTATCCACCCTCAGATCATTAAAAGTCCTGAGTACCTTCTCAGTCGTAATTTTCACTGCACATTCTTCACTTCCCTCTCATTGTTGAATGTCCGGTAAACTGCAGACGTCTTCCACTGTGAACACTGATGCAAAACACGCATTCACTTCCTCTGTCATCTCTGCATCTCTCATTGCAATATCTCCCGCGTCATTTTCTATTAATCCTATATCTACCCTCGACTCTCTTTTACCCTTAATGTACTTAAAAAATCTATTAGTATCTTCACTGATATTAATCAATAGCATCCTCTTGTAATTCATCCTTTCGTTCCAAATGATCTTCTTTGTTTACTTCCGCAAGTTCTTACAAGCTCCTCAATGTTCTATCTTCCCACGAGCTGTGGCTTCCGTTTATGCCCCGTCTTTTGCTTTTCCTTCGGCTCTGACTTCACTTGTCAGCCACGGTAGTGTCCTTTCCCCTGTGAAAATATATCATTATTTTTATTTCCTGCAAGTGTCCCTTTCCAATCAACTTTGGCCAGTTTCCCTCCCCATGCCATTGTAATTTCCTTTATTCCAGTGACATACCGACACGTTGGATTTTATTTTTCCCTCTCAAATATCAATACGAAATTGATAATAATGTGATCTCTGTTTCCTCAGTGTTCCTTAACCTTGAGCTCTCTCACCACTTCCAATCATTGTACAACAGCCAAACCAGCACAGCCGATCCACTAGTGGGCTCAATAACAAGCCGTTCTAAAGAAAATCAGCCCTTAAACTTCTACAAATTCTCTCTCTTGAGTCCATCAGTACTGACCTGGTTTTCTCAATACGCTTCCATGTTGATATTCCCAATGATTATCATGACATTGCCTTTCTGACACGGATCTTCTGTTTCCTGCTGTAATTTGTAAACCGACACCCCGGCTGCTGTTTGGAGGCCTGTATATAACTGCCATTAGGGTCCTTTTACCCTTGCCATTTCTTAACTCAACCCGTGGTGACTCTACACCTTCCAATCCTATGTCACCTCTTTACAATTATTTAATATTATTTCTTATACACAGAGCCACAGCACCCCCTCTGCCTACTAACCTATCTTTCCGATACACCGTATATCCTTGGACGTTCAGCTCCCGATGGCAGCCATTCTTTAGCCGAGTTTCAGAGATGGCCACAACGTTATATTTGCCAATCTGTAGCTGAATTTTCAGATCGTCCATTTTATTCCTTATGCTGCGCGCACTCATGCTACTTAACATCGACCTGTTCAGGCATATCAGCCTGTTCTAGTTGGGCTCACATTTGTCAAGGTCTTTCTGAATCGTGAATACTGAGAAAAAGTATTCATTAAGGACCTTTCCTACCTCTCCGATACCAGGCCCATGTTTCCTCTGTTATTCCTGATCAGTCCTGTCGTGACTCACGTAATCCTTCAGTTCCCAACATCCGTGGAAAACACCTGGGTATTTAATCTCCTTCCTAGCGACATTTTAACTCTGTCTGATCGTAGATTCCATGCTTTCTAACTGTAGGAATGCGTTGCCCAGCGCATCTGTGCCGCCGGCTCTCCACACTCACCCGGCCAAGCACTGCCGCTTTCTGAGATCGGTTCTCTGCTGACCAAAACAATCCCGTCAATAAAGGGACAGCGGTTGCACTGAGGAACTCTCCCCTCACCTCTCTCTGTTTCACCTTTCAGTAACGAGGTCTGGTTTGTTGCCACTGGCGAAATGGATTGCCCACTCATGTGAGGACGAACCCTGGATCGTCCGCCTTGCTTCCTATTAATCACCGCTTTCGGCACGCTCTCCACTAACAACGTGTTCCCATTCCGCTATTCAGTAATCACAGCAATGGCCTGTTCACCCAGCCTGGCTGCGGCACCCTGTAATCAACCAGTGACGGATCATAACCCACTCTCACAGTAACCGCAATGTGGCGAGATTAGGAGACCTTTTCGAGGACTTCCGGCCACCATGGTCCTCCAGTGACACAGGAACATCGGACCGCGTTGATAAGGGAAGCAGCCCTGAGATGTCGGGAACAGACAGATGTGTCCTGCTCCGGGGTCCTTTGCATCCCTGGGCAGAACGGGCAGCGGGTGTTCGATGTGATATGCCTCTGTCTGTATGTAGCTACAATAATTCTCCTGTGCTCTGATGATGGGAAAGGGTTACAGTTTTCCGGTGTTCACATTCTCTGGCATCGGTACTGACTGTACACTATCCCGCTGATCGCTGCCCCGCCGTAGTATAACCGTTACTCCATCCAGCTGCATAACTCAATAAAGCTGACGCTGTTTGCATTAAACTGGTCTCGGTCTCTTGACCGAACCTTGCTGTATTCGGTACCGGCGAACCTTTGGGAAGGCCTGTCAATCTCTACCGAGCGCATTGAGCAGCCTGCTCCCAGAGCAGACAATGCAGTGGCCTGAAACAGCCGATCCCACTTCCCTCCCAACGCCTAGTCACTCTGAGGCAGCTACCAGCTGTTGGTGAAGCCGCTTGGAGAGTGGGAGTGTGGGAATGCATAGACACACCGACGCAGATAATGTCACCAGTGGGATTTCTCTCAAGGGCCCGATGGGCTAAACAAACTCCTGCTATGATGATGTCACCTACCGTGGAAGTATTCTTGACTGAAGCTATGGCTGAGGTGGGCAGAGTTTAGCTGAATATTAGTCGGTTGACAGACAGGGTCTCCCCCATTCCGGGGCAGAAGGCTTTCTCACACTCCTCCCCCTCCAGCCCCACGCACTCAAATCATCACGGGGTCAATCACCGAACCCGTCTTACTGGGAGACAGTAACACCAGGGACGGAGGACGGGGCCGGTGAATGCGTGGGACTCAGGGTCATTAATAGTCACTGTGGAGGAGGAGCATTCACTGCGGGACAAGGAGAAGAAGGCTGAGAGTGAGGGCGGGAGGCGGAGATAAATGACTGCTCGGGAAGAGAAAAGGGTTGGATACAATGTAAGGGTGAATGCTCGGAAATGTGATTAGTAAAGGTTATGTGATGAGGGGGTGATAGAGGTAACTATGGAGTGATTGGGGGGTATGGGGGGCTTTTGAGAGACGGTTGGCGAGCGTCTAGGGAGGAAGTGGCATGAGGTTGTCGGTAGGATGGATGGAGGTGGGTATGGCGGTGATGGCGTTCGGAGAGACCGATCAGCCAAGGGTCAGGGGGAGAGTGGCGTGGGGTTGACGATGGGTAGTGGAGGGGAGTTGTAGGTGGGTATTGCGGAGAATGGGATGTGTCTGAATGTGCGGAGATCAGAATCAGAACTAGGCTTAATATTGCAGTCCTATGTCTGGAATTTATTTTTTTCCGGCAGCAGTTCAGTAAAGTAATTCCTGAAATGTTTTCCTAAAATAAGTGTTTTAAGGTAAATATGTAGTTCTTAAACAGAGGGTAAATAGTGAGGTAGTGCAGAGGGGTTCATTCTCCAGTTAGAAATCTGGTGCTGGAGAGAAAGAAACTGTCCCTGAAACTGGGGATGTGGGTCTTCAGAATCTGTCACTTCCTCATTGACGTTGGCAATGAGAAGAGGGAATATTCAGGATTGAATATCCTTAATGATGGATGTCCCGTTTCTAATCATCAATTTTCGAAGATGGCTTCGATGCCGGAGATGATGTTTCCCGTGATGCACTCGGGCTGAAATTTCTGCAACTGTTTTTATTATTTTACTGGAAGTGATGGAAGTTCGGCCGGGTGATCATTGAAGTTTCAGGGCGGAGTTTTTGTTTTGGGAGTTTCACCGCCCGTTAGCACAGTGAGGGGCGCGGACGTAAGACATAGACTGTGACCCTCAGAACACCGATATCCCGGTCCGACCTGTTCTCCCAGAGCTCACAGTTGTTCTCAGCAGAGGATGCCACTCGAGCCCTCCAAGCAGCCCCACCATTCTCTGTGACGATGGGTATTCAAACCTGAGCAAAGCTCCTCGTCTGCACAGCTGACTTTGGCAATAAATTCCACAGTTTCATCACACTCTGGCAGAATAAATTCCACAGTTTCATCATACTCTGGCAGAAAAAATTCCACAGTTTCATCATACTCTGGCAGAGTAAATTCCACAGTTTCATCACACTCTGGCAGAATAAATTCCACAGTTTCATCATACTCTGGCAGCATAAATTCCACAGTTTCATCAGACTCTGGCAGAATAAATTCCACAGTTTCATCACACTCTGGCAGAATAAATTCGACAGTTTCATCATACTCTGGCAGAATAAATTCCACAGTTTCATCACACTCTGGCAGAATAAATTCCACAGTTTCATCACACTCTGGCAGAATAAATTCCACAGTTTCATCACACTCTGGCAGAATAAATTCCACAGTTTCATCATACTCTGGCAGAGTAAATTCCACAGTTTCATCACACTCTGGCAGAATAAATTCCACAGTTTCATCATACTCTGGCAGCATAAATTCCACAGTTTCATCAGACTCTGGCAGAATAAATTCCACAGTTTCATCACACTCTGGCAGAATAAATTCCACAGTTTCATCATACTCTGGCGGAATAAATTCCACAGTTCCATCATACTCTGGCAGAATAAATTACACACAGCTTCATCATACTCTGGCAGAATAAATTCCGCAGTTTCATCATACTCTGGCAGAATAAATTCCACAGTTTCATCATACTCTGGCAGAATAAATTCCACAGTTTCATCACACTCTGGCAAAATAAATTCCACAGTTTCATCATACTCTGGCAGAATAAATTCCACAGTTTCATCACACTCTGGCAGAATAAATTCCACAGTTTCATCATACTCTGGCAGAATAAATTCCACAGTTTCATCATACTCTGGCAGAATAAATTCCACAGTTTCATCATACTCTGGCAGAATAAATTCCACTGTTTCATCATACTCGGGCAGAATAAATTCCACAGTTTCATCATACTCCGTCAGAATAAATTCCGCAGTTTCATCACACTCTGGCAGAATAAATTCCACAGTTTCATCATACTCTGGCAGAATAAATTCCAGAGTTTCATCATACTCTGGCAGAATAAATTCCACAGATTCATCATACTCTGGCAGAATAAATTCCAGAGTTTCATCACACTCTTGCAGAATAAATTCCACAGTTTCATCACACTCTGGCAAAATAAATTCCACAGTTTCAACATACTCTGGCAGAATAAATTCCACAGTTTCATCACACTCTGGCAGAATAAATTCCACAGTTTCATCATACTCTGGCAGAATAAATTCCACAGTTTCATCATACTCTGGCAGAATAAATTCCACAGTTTCATCATACTCTGGCAGAATAAATTCCACAGTTTCATCATACTCTGGCAGAATAAATTCCACAGCTTCATCATACTCTGGCAGAATAAATTCCACAGTTTCATCAGACTCTGGCAGAATAAATTCCACAGTTTCTTCATACTTTGGCAATAAATTCCACAGTTTCATCATACTCTGGCAGAATAAATTCCACAGTTTCATCACACTCTGGCAGAATAAATTCCACAGTTTCTTCATACTTTGGCAATAAATTCCACAGTTTCATCATACTCTGGCAGAATACATTCCACAGTTTCATCATACTCTGGCAGAATAAATTCCACAGTTTCATCATACTCTGGCAGAATAAATTCCACAGTTTCATCACACTCTGGCAGAATAAATTCCACAGTTTCATCATACTCTGGCAGAATAAATTCCACAGTTTCATCACACTCTGGCAGAATAAATTCCACAGTTTCGTCATACTCTGGCAGAATAAATTCCACAGTTTCATCACACTCTGGCAGAATAAATTCCACAGATTCATCACACTCTGGCAGAATAAATTCCACAGTTTCATCATACTCTGGCAGAATAAATTCCACAGTTTCATCACACTCTGGCAGAATAAATTCCACAGTTTCATCATTCTCATGCAGAATAAATTCCACAGTTTCATCAGACTCTGGCAGAATAAATTCCACAGTTTCATCATACTCTGGCAGAATAAATTCCACAGGTTCATCATACTCTGGCAGAATAAATTCCGCAGTTTCATCACACTCTGGCAGAATAAATTCCACAGTTTCATCATACTCTGGTAGAATAAATTCCACAGTTTCATCACACTCTGGCAGAATAAATTCCACAGTTTCATCATACTCTGGCAGAATAAATTCCACAGTTTCATCACACTCTGGCAGAATAAATTCCACAGTTTCATCATACTCCGTCAGAATAAATTCCACAGTTTCATCACACTCTGGCAGAATAAATTCCACAGTTTCATCATACTCTGGCAGAATAAATTCCACAGTTTCATCATACTCTGGCAGAATAAATTCCACATTTTCATCATACTCTGGCAGAATAAATTCCGCAGTTTCATCATACTCTGGCAGAATAAATTCCGCAGTTTCATCATACTCTGGCACAATAAATTCCACAGTTCCATCATACTCTGGCAGAATAAATTCCTTTTCGCCTCCTTCCTTCTATTTTGAGGCTGTGTTCTCCCAAGAAGTGGTCCCGCTGACCAGTAATCTGAATCCGTGCGCCCTGCAGAAGTTCCTCTGCCACGTATTTACATGCCAAATTATTCTCTTCTCATCCTCCGTACGGTTCCGGGAGGTTTCCAGAGGTAACAATCGTTGATGACCTGTTCTGCCTTTTTTCACTTAGCATCCTACAGTCTCTCTTCAGACCTCCTTACTTTGATTATAGGTGTTGACATGTATTAAGATATCTGACTGCCTACACTTCCACGTCAATGCCCTAGACCCTACCTGAGTAAACTTGACCTTTGCATCTGGGAGGGAACACACCATCCGGGTGTTTCTAAGCACCCACGGAATCTCGACTCTGCTGCTCCGGTGTTTTAATCTCCTTTCAACACCGCAGTCCTCTTCACTACTCTTCCTAAAAATAAATGAGTTAAATGAGTGTTCACGGAGAGAACGGGTCAAGTAAGGGTGAAAGCTCGGAAACTTGTTCAGTAAAATCGGAGAGGTGGGAGTTTGGAGGTGACTATGGTGGTGATTGGGGTCACAGGCGTTTGAAAAGACCGATCTGCGGGGGTCCAGGGAAGAGACGGCGTGTGGTTTCCGGTGGAAGGAGGCCTTGGAGCTGACGGTGGTGGTGATCGCTGGTGGTGGGGGGCGTGCGTGTGGCTGACGTTGGGTAGGGGGTGTGGTGGGGATTGTGAAGGTGATTATGCGGGTTGGTGTGGTTCGTAGAGATCGGTCGGAGAGGTTCAAGGGAGGGAGTGAAGTGTGGATGACGGTGGGAAGATCAGAATCAGAACCAGGTTTAATAACACCGACACGTGTTGGACAATCTGTTGTTTTACGACAGCAAGTTAGTAAAATACATAGTTAGGTCTGAATATAAAATAAGTATTTCTATTAAATATTTAGTTCTTATAAAGATGATAAATAGTGAGGTACTGTATATGGGTTCGTTGTCACTCAGAAGATTGATGTTGGAGGGAAATAAACTGAGCCCGAAACTTGGAATGTGGGTCTCCAGGCTCCGTTTACTCCTCCTTGACTGTAGTTTCCAAAGTAGAAAATCATTCATGGTGGATGCCGCCTTTCTGATCATCGCGTTTGGCAGATGACTTCTGTGCTGGAGATGCTGGTGCCCGTTATGGAGTTGGCTGACATTTCTGCAGTTGTTATTTCTTCCCCGGGGAAGTGATGGAAATTCGGTGGTGTGATCATTCAATGTGCAGGGAGGGTTTGCGGTTTTGGGAGATTCATTGCTCATCCTGCCCATTAATGCAGTGAGGGACGTGGAGGCGACCGGCAGCTTGTGATTCCCAGTACCCTGAAGCTAAGTCCCTGCACGGTTCTCGCAAAGCTTGCAGTAGATCACAGCAGAGGATGCCACTCGATCCCTGAACGCTGCCCTGGATAATCAAACCTGATCAACGCTCCTTGTGTATTCCGGGACCCCACTGACATCAGTTCCGCATCATTTAAATAATCAGCTGTCTCCACTTTAACTCTTCCCCATAGACCGTTCCGATTACCACCACAGCCACCAGATCAGGGTTTAGAATATTCCGCAGATAAGACCATAAGATACAGGAGCAGAACTAAGCCAATTGACCCAGCGTGTCTGTTTTGCATTTTCATCATGGCTAACTCATGTTCCCTCTCAGCCGCAGTCTCATGTCTTCCCCAGTTTCCCTTCACGTCCTACAATCTATCAAAGTCAGACTTAAATATACTAAATTAACTGGCCTCCATTGTTGATTATGACAATGTATTTCACAATTTCACCAAGTTCTGGCTAAAACGAAATTCTTCTCCTCTCCATGCCTCTATTCTGCGGCTGTATCCTCCCAAGAAGAGATCTCACTGCCCTATAAGTCTGAAACCCTGTCTCCTGCAGCGGTAACTCAGCCACACATTCATCTGCCAAATTATCCTATTCTTATGCTGTCTGCCGTGTGGCACGGGAAGGGCTCCAAAGATGACTACCATGGATGTCCTGTTCTACCGCTTTCATACAAACACATATATAAAACATAGAAACATAGACCTACAGCACAATCCAGACCCGTCGACACACAAAGTGCTGCCGAACATGCTCCTACCTTAGAAATTACTAGGCTTAAACATAGCCACCTATTATTCCTAAGCTCTATGTACCTATCCAAAAGTCTCTTAAAAGACCCTATTATATCCGCCTCCACCACCGTTGTCGGCAGCCCATTCCACGCACTCACACACTCTGAATAGAAAAAAACAACTTAACTCTGACATCTCCTCTGTACCTACTCCGCAGGACTTTAAAACTTTGTCCTCTTCTGGCAACCTCCAGCCCTGGGGAGAAAAAAAAACAAAAGCAAGCCTCTGACTATCCAGACGATCAATGTCTCGAGCAACCCAAATTCATCCAGCAACCTAAAATCTCTCCTCAGTACCTCTTTATCTTTTAAATCGATGTCATTCGTACTGATAGGTACGAAGACATCCGGCTGCCGACGCTTCCACTTCAGAACTCCATGGACCCGATCTGAGACAGCTCTGATCCGGGCACCTGAGACGCAACAGACCATCCGGGAGTCTCTATCGCGCCTGCAGAATCTCCAATCTGCTCCCCGGACGTTTTAATTTCCTCTCAACCCTGTAGTCCCCTACAACACTCTTCGTGCCTAAGCGGCAGCACTAGATTCAGTGCCAGAAATCCGGTCTCTGCGACCCACATTCCTCCCTTGTAGGCAGTCATCAACGGTGTCCACAGTGTATTAACACAGAGGGGAACGGGCACAGATTACTCCGCTGTAGCTCCCATTTCCTTTCATTCTACTGACAATATTGTCACTCTACTAACAATAAGTCTGACAATAATTCAGGGAAGCTACAGCTAGTTGCTTTTGATGGTAATGTGGTTATCTGTGAGACCATATCTGACGCACGGAACAAAACACTGCCACCGGAGACATTCTCTCCGCACTATTGTGCTTACATGGACGAGGCATGAAGAATTATGAAGAAAAATAGAATCACACCTGATAATTAGCTCACCTAATTGCAGAATAGGGAGCAAGAAGACAGCCGAATTGTAAATCTTTATGTCATTCATTTCTGACGTTTCATGAGCTTCAACACAGGATTCAACGGGAATCTCACCGCATTCTTTAGTTCCTCCCGGAATTTGCTTTGGGTCAGGACGTAAATGCACGTATTAGAACAGGAGCTGAGAATCTGCAGCATTCAGGATGTCGTTTCTGTGATGTAACGGGGATCAGTAACAGAATAAGCAAAACTCTTTGAAATCATTTGAAAGATATAAAATATCACTTGTGTTACCCACAACAATATGAAACTACCGGTAATGCTGAAGAGCAAAACGATGGATTTTCGTCGGTTCTCCATCTCCCGGTCCTTCTCATTCTCTGCACTCTTTTGTCCCCGGAGCCCCCTGCGGGCTCGACTGGCCACTAGAATTCGTCTGACACTCAAAATGTTGAACAACTAAATCAAAAAGAATGGGACATAAGGTGTACAAATGCGGTGAAATATCGCAAATGCAGCCCATGAGAGAGGGATTTTGTAGCTCGGTGTAAGAACACAATACCAGGGAACACCATTATTTATTACCTTATGCTCTGATGCAAAGACCCAGGGGACATTCTACAATGAGGTCAGCACACTCACTGTCCCGATGACCACAGCGGCCGTTCTCTCGGTGCAATATTTTGTTTCCAGCTTCTCACAGCAAATAGCCACAAATCGATCGACGGTGAAAGCGACAGTCAGCCAGACAGAAGTCGCAGTTCTCGCAAAAATCAACCCGAAATGGAGTTTACCCACGGGACTGATGATCAGGAATGATTGGGGAAAATAATACCAAGCAGTCCACCTCAGCAGCGGATCGGAAATAACGACCAGGATATCGGCCAGGGCCATTCCCACCAGGTAGCGAGTGACACATTTGGAGAGACCGCATTTCCCCGATACAGGCTTGCAATCGTCATCAAGTTCGCTGGAACAGAGGCAGAGAAAAGCAAGAACAGAAAATACAGAGCAGAAACTAATTCAGCAGTTTGAGGGGATCCTGCAATATTTCCAGTTCATTGTCGCATTTAGTGAAATTGCCAAGAGAGAGCGCATGTCTTCCAGAGACAGAAGAGAATTTTACACTGTAGAATGAAGTCAAAATGATGCCTATACCAATTCCGAAATCTGAAGTGACAGAGGAAAACTAAAGCCCGGTTTTCAACCTCCTCAAAGTCATTTTTTTTTTACAGCTGCCTTCGCGTCACGTTGGATGAAATTAGTAAATCCGGACGCTGATGGCGGGATTCATAACTGCCATGGCGCCCCTTGTCAGCGGCAGAACAGGCGGCGTGCGGAACAATGGCGGGCAATGTTCCAGCCGGAACAGAATATTTGGAAAACATTTAAATTGTCTCTTCTCAGAAACACACAGACACACACACACACACACACACACACACACACACACACACACACACACACACACACACACACACACACACATACACACACACACACACACACACACACACACACACACACACACACAGAGATAGGAAAGAGAGAACAAGGTCGGGTGACAACGGTCAAATGACGATGTTACTGTTGCACAAACTGAAGAAAATGTACAGAAATGGGAGGTCCAAGGCAACACACAGTGAAAAAAGGAACATATCTGCTGAGAATTGTGTGTGTGATGTTGCTGATGTAAAAGCTGCCTGAGGTCAGACGAAAGTTGTGAAGAAAAATTTCAGGCTGTCAAGTAATGGGCAGTCTGGTTAAATAATTCATCCTGTACCTGTCTGTCTTTTCTACAGTGTGAGAACGTAAGGTTCATACACTTTTACAAACTTCGTCCATAAATCTGGCACTGAATCATCATTTGTGATTATCTTCATGTTTTCTTCAATTTACATTTTACAAAACTATATTAATCAGTACACCCATGCACACACCCCAAACATGTTATCCCCAAGTGCGTGAGCATCCCATATCCACGTTTTTGTGGGTGTATCTGGGTGTTCAGGCGGATTTGGCGTGATCTTGATATGTCTGCGGATGTGGCGGTCTCCTCATGGATTTTGAGATGCCTGGGGTTTTTGCTGCCAAGGCAGCCATCTCGTGTTTGAAACCATCCTGTGCCTGGATCATCCAATGTGTGGGTTGAGGTGTAGATGCATTTTGGGGTGAGCTCTTATTTAGAGATCGGCGAAGACTTGGGGGTTCACACGGGTTTCCGTGATCTGTGCATATTTAGGTGTGTAATCTTGAGTATGGGAGTACACAGGGGTTTGTGGTGAGAAGCAAATTTCAGTGTGTCTGTCAATCTGTAAACATTTTTGGGGCATTTGTAAGGATTTTTTAATGTCGAGACAGCCATTTTCTGAACTTGTTGAAATGATTCCTGCTCTGAAATAATCCATTATGCATTTGGAGGTGACAGCGTGTTTTCGGTGCGCACTGATTTGGGGATTGCGCAGATTTATAGGGATGTTTTCGGAATTCTGAGATCTCACAGAGTTTTGGTGTCTGCGGATTTGGAGTTGTGACCTGTCTAAATTTTGCATCATTTACAGATACTTCCATAATAGATTTAGGACGTTACCTACAAATTTGCAAACCACAATAATTTACGAAGCCATCATGTGCACGACTCGAAATGATTATTTTCTGGGATTATGTAAAACGCATTTGAGGTTCCCAGCGGGTTTGATGCACACGTGGTTTTTCGATGTGCTCTTTTTGAACGATCTGTGCGTATTTGGGGTGCACATGAGTTTGAGATGCGAACTCAATTGGAAGTTGCGCAGACTGAAGGGTTTCTTCTCCGATAAAGGGATGCAACCCGATTGGGGGTTTGTACATCTACACTCCATCCGCCGAACAGACGGTATCTCCAAGTGGTCACCCATTTTAATTCCACTTCCCATACCCATTGTGATATGTCCATTCATGAGTTCCTCCACTGTCACGATAAGGCCACACTTAGGTGCGAGGAACAGCAGCTTATAATCCGTTTGGTTAGCTTCCAACCTGATGGCATGAACATTGCTTTGTCAAACCTGTCCTTCACCATTTTTCACCTCTTTGTCACTCTCACTTAATATCTCCTTGCCCGCCAAAGCCTCCCTAGAGTCCTGCGCCCCTCGCCCCATTTTCTCTCTTTCCTCCATAGCCTTCTGTCTCTTTCAGCAATCAACTTCCTAGCACTTTGGGTCATCCATCCACCTCCAAGTTTCACCTGTTGTCTGGGGTTTCTCTTTCCCCTCACACTATCTTTCAAATCTACTCCTCTGCTTTTTTTTCCCTCCAGTCCTGCTGAAGGGCTTCGGCCCGAAACGTCGACTGTGTTACATTCCATAGATGCTGCCTGGCCTGAGAAGTTTCTCCAGCATTTGGACTAATCCCGCCCACCACCCGACCTCCGTGTTGTTAGGTATTCAGTTATATGGGGCAGTAATGTACAGCATACACGACTGCATATACTGGTGCCTTCGATCCAGCAAATCGCACTCAGCCGACTCAAGGAGTTAAGTAAATCTCCAGTTGAATTCCATGGACAGGGGAGGAAGTTAAAATATGGGTGTCTTACGAATGCATTCCTGTGAATGACTGGGACACGCTGTTACATTATCACACCGGTCAGTGTTAAGGCTCCAGGGAAAATAACATTATCATCAGGGTCAAAGATGGTCAAATTCATGTGCACCATCATACTCAGCAGCAGTATGCACGTATCTCGAAAATGCGTGCGAATCCCAAAATCTGCGCACATCCCCAGGTAAGGACGCACATTCGATGACCCAGACGAAGAATCATTTCAAACACAAAATGGCTGCCATGTCACTAAAAGCCCCACGCATCCCAAAGGTCGTGAGCATATCACCAAATCCGCCGACACACACAGATCAACTCAAATCCTTATGATCTCCCAGATACACCCACAGAAACGTGGCAACTCCATATTCGCCGACAAACCCCCAAATATGCTATCCCCAAATACGAGCGCATCCTCATATTCAAGAACAAACCCCAAAATCCGTGTGCATCCATGTGCACCCCGAGACCCTGTACAACGCGTTTTCGCTGACACGCCTAATTTCTGCTCAATACCCAATGCAGCGCGCACCCTAAACCCGCTGACACCCCCACATGCCCATGAGATTTTTCCGAGCAAGATACATTCGAAACAGTTGAGAAATTGGCAGCCTCGACGTTAACAATCCGCACTCAACACATTCGGGTGCAAATCCTGATCCGCCAACACACCCAAATCTATGTGTATCCCCAAATACGTGTGCACGGCCATGTCTGAGACTAAATTTCGAGTGATGTCTAAGTTCTTCCTGAGATGTCACTGGCGGTTCTCTTCTCGCATTCCCTTCAAACTTGCAGCAATTTCTAAAAGCACAGCGCAATACCTTTAAATGCAAATTTAAAGTATGTTACATATTGATAAAGAATTAGACCAATAGTCTGTAAGGTTGCCCAGTGCTCCGGATTATCGGAGCTTACTTTAGCAGATGCTTTGCATTGCTAAAACAAAACTGCCCACCATGAATCCACAAAACCTGTGCACATCACCAAATCAGTGCGCATTCGAAACACGCCGAGCCGACACACCACATATATGATAAATTATTCCAAGGCAGAATTCATGTCCAACATTTCAGAAAATGGCTGTTTCGGCATTTAAAATTCGCACGCACCCCAAAATACGATCACAACAGTCGATCGGTCGACAAATAACTCCCGGAATATACGAACATCATAACATCTAATTACGCCCCCGTAATTGACTACAAAACCCAAAATTTGCGCGTATCCGCAAATCCTTGTGCATATTTGCCGCCAACCCCTAAATCTACGAACACCCGAAATCAGTGCTCACCACCATATTTGAAGATTCAACTTTAAATCCGTGCGCATTCTCAAATCCAAGTTCACATCATAATAGTGTGCACCACTTATTCTCAGACACTGCCCAATATCTGCGCGGCCCAATTCAGTGCGCACCCCAAAACCGCTAACATCCTGACTTGCAGTTTAGAATCCTTTCAAGAATTCAGAAAATGGATGCCTTAACATGAAAACGCGCACACAGCCCAAATTCCACGTGCAACTTCTGATCCGCCAACACGCCCAAATCTTTATCTCACCCCATATCCGTGTTTACATGTACACAATCCCGAATCCATATACACCTGAAATATGTGCACCACCACTAGGTGCGCACCCTAAAATTCATGCGAATATCATACCCGCGGAGAAACCCACTTGTACTTTAGATTATCCCAGAGGAAGTATCATTTAACATACTTTATGTCAAATTTCAAATTACATTCATTATTCACGTGATCTAAATGAGACAACTTTGAGATTTTGCACACATCCAAACTGCAGACATCCCAAATACGTGAGAAATCCATGTGCATCTCCAAATGCAAATACATCCCCACAACTTCAAAACCGTGTACACACACACGCTAATTAAATTATCTCAAAATAATAATTTCAGACATACACAAGATGACAAAATCTGTGTACAACGAGCCCCACAAATGAATTTGGGGGTTTCAGCGTGTTTGGGCTGTGCATGGATTTGGTGATGCGCACCAATTTGACGAAGCACATGGATTTGGTGATGTTCGCTGATTTGGGTTGCCTTTTCAATCATGAGTTTGACGGATCAAAATTTGCGTGCGGATTATTAACGTCGAGGCTGCCATTTTCTCAATTGCTTTTATTGATTGTTACTCAGGGAAAATCTGATGTACAAGTGGCGGAGTCCGTGGGTTTCGGGTTCGCACTGAATTGGCGATTGGGCAATTGTATTTTTTGTCGTCGAATTTTTTGGGTTCTACACGGTCTTGTGGTTCATATGGATCTGGGGTTGTGCATGGAATTAGGAGCGTTCTCTAATAAAGGATTGCAAACTGATTTAGGGGAGTGTTCCGATATAAGGGTGCGCACCTTTTTAGGGATAGCAAATTTACGGTAGTTAGCGAATATGTGAGTCTCCACGTTTTTGTGAGCGCATATCGATTTGTTGACTTACGTAGGGACTCTGGGATACGTGGTGGTTTTTACTGTTAAGACAGCCGTTTTGTGTTTGCAATGATTATCCGTCTGGGTCATCTAATATGATTATCCGTCTGTGTGCTCTCGTATTTGAGGATGTGCGCAGATTTGGGGGTGAGGACGGATTTTAGTGATCAGTGTCCAGTTCGGGGTGTAATCTTGAATATGGGGCTACACACGGATTTGGGTTGACATGCAGATTTGGGTGTGTCGCCGATCTGCAAAAGGATTTTGGCGCACATATGGCTTTCTAACCTCGAGACATTTTCTGAATTGATTGAAATGTTGCCTGTCTGGGATAATCCATTATGAATCTCGGGTGTCAGCGGGATTGGGATGCGCACCGATTTTGGGTTTGCGCAGATTTAGGGCTGTTTCGGCAAATATGGGTGGCAAATGATTTGCGATGCGAAAAGATTAACTGAAAACAGCCGATTTGGGGGTACATACAGATTTGGTCTCTTTAGGAGAGTTTCGGCGAGGACGTGTGCACAGTGATGGGTGGATTTGGAACCACATACGTATTCGATGGTGCTTTCTGATTGGGAGGTTGCACAATCTTAGGAATGTATCAACCAATATGGGTGCACAGGACGTCAGTATGGATTTGGGGTGCACACGGGTGCCTGACGATTGGGGATGAGATCAGGTTTAAGTGTGTGTCGGCGCATATAGGTGCACATGAATTTGTTGGTGTCGGTCGATTTAGGGTTGTGGTAAATCTCAAAGTCATTTCATTTATAGTGTCTTCAATAATAGCTGCACTATGTTCTCGCGATTTCTTTAAGGTGAATGCTGTCACTCTAAAGTGACTCTTCCTTTGGGAAAATCAAATGTGTATACGTGGGTGTCAGCAGGTTTGGTGGTGTACACGATCTTAGATGCTCCCGGATTTGGGGGTGTCTTTGGATTTAGGGTCCTGACAAATCTCGCGGTTGTTTCATTGATAGGTTCTTTATTAATAAATACACTTTCATTTTTCTACTCTGCTCTTGCTGTGACTTTTAAGTTGGAGGTTGTTACTTTGTGAACTATTTGAAATTATTTCTCCTCTCTGATGACCTAATCTGAAAGTGGGAGGTGTTGACGAGTTCGGAGTGGATTTTTAGATGTCGCAGGAATTGGGTATAATGGCAAAATTCAAATTGTTTCTTTTACAGATACTCGGATACACATTGGACTTTAACGTTGAGTTTTGTTCTTGCTGCTTTTAATGTGAATTAAGCTCTCTTGTGAAATGTTTGTAATGATTTTTGATCTAGGATAAATAATTGTACATGTAGGGGCGGACTCGGATTTGGGGGTTCTCAGAGATTTTAACAAGTGCGCGGCGAGTTTGTGTACACACGGATTTGGGTGGCGGTGGATTGGGGAGCGTGACGAATTACAAGGTTGTTTCACTTATAGATACTTTAATAATAGAACTTGGAACTTTGTTCTAGAGTTTTGAACGTGCAATTGTTTTGTGAACTGTTTGACCTGACTCGTGATTTCAGATAATCCAGCGTGCATGTCGGTTTGTGGTCAGGACTGGGGTGCATATGGATTTAGGGTGAGCTCTTATTTGGTCATGCACACAGATTTATGGTTGAATACGGATTTGGGAATGTGCGCAGATTTAGGCGTCTGTTGTCTAAAATGGAGCTGCACAGGTTACACCCAGATTTGTGCGTGTCAAACGATCTGGAGTTACAGATGCATTTCGGGATGAGTGCCGATTTTAATGTCGAAACAGTCATTTTCTGCTCGATTTGAAATGATTCCTGCTCTGAGATAATCTGTTATGCATGTTGGGGAGTCAGCGTGTATGGAGTGAGCACTGATTTTTGGGATTACGCAGATTTAGGGCGGTGTCGGCAAATATGCTCTCACACGCCAGTCTGGGGATGCGAACAGATTTAGTGATGTGTACGACAATATAGAGGTGCGCACTTATTTGTAACGCTTATTGATCTAGGAGCATGCAGGCCAGTATGTGGATGTTTACAGATTTCAGCAAATATATCATCACACACTAATCTGAGGATGCGAACAGATTTAGTGATTCGGAATTATTAAATATCTGAAGGTTGTTCCATTCATAGATAATGTCAGAATCAATGCACCTTGAACTTTCAGCATTATTCTTGTAATTTTATGCTGGAGGCAGGCATTTTGTGAACTGTTCGAAATGATTCTTGCCCTGTGATACTGTACGGTGCATGTACGGGTGTCAGCGGGTTTGTGATGCCCATTGAATTGAAGATTACACAGAGTTAAGGCAAAATCGTCAAATATGTAGTGTACACAGTTTTGGCACTGCTCCTGGATTTAGGCATGCGGCAGATTTAGGGGTGTGCTCTGGAATATGGGGTGTACACGGATTAGTAGATGAGCACAGATTCGGGTATCTCGGCGGATTTAGGATAGCACAGCATTTTTGTGTGCGTGCGCATTTGCGGTGTATTTGGGATTGTGACGAATATCACGGTTCTGTCACTTGTACATTGGTGTATCTACAGATTTGGAGGTATGACGAATTTCGAGGCTGTTGCCTTGTGGCAGTAACCTTGTGCGCTCTCTGAAATGATCCTTGCTCATGGATAATCCAATCTGCATTGGAATGTGTCAGAGAGTTTGGGGAGAACGAATTTGTGGTTGCATGTGGATTTGGGGGAGCACACGAATTGAACTGTCTGTGGATTTTTGTTTCCAACTCATGTGGGGGTTGCTTACGGATGTGTTGCTGCGCACAGACTTGGGGAAGGAACTTGTGTTTTGTGCACATTGATTAAGGGATGCACAAAGAGTTAGGGATTTGTCCGCCAACGTGGGTAGCACCATAATTTGGAGAAGCACTAAGATTTAAGGATAGGTATGCCAAATAAATTTGCACATATTTCATGTTTTTTTAAGTGTTTCTAAGTGTTTTGGTGCACTTAGATCGGGGATGTGCACAGATTTGTGCGCCGCGGCTGGTTTAGGGGTGCACACGAATTTCGTGATGTCGGTCTATCCTATGAGCTTAAATAGGAATTATGGAACTGTATTCTCAGATCCCTCTGCTCTCCCTCATTCCTCAATTCCCTAACAATTATTGTATAAGTCTACCCAGGTAGCTCCGGCCAAAGTGCAATGGTTCTTGATCCCATCTGGATGGAATGTCACATTAGATTCCAACTGCAAAATGTTCGGTCCGTTTTTCCAGATGCTTCACTGACGCTGAAAGTTTTCATTAACTACTTCGCAGCCCACTCACGCTCTGAACCCAGGTGTCATCTGCAAATCAGATTTCTCATATTACAATTGACTTATATAACCTGTTCCTTAGAATGTTTCTTAATAATTTTGGGGGCGCACACAGATTTGGTATTGTCGGTGTATTTGAGGTGCATACTAATTTGATTTACGGACAGTGTGCAGATTTGGGTGTGTACGCATATTTTGTCATTTTGTGAAATGGTTTTGGGATAATCTAGTTTTCAAGTAGGTGCGTCCACGGGTGTCAATTTGTACATAGACATAAGGGTACACACGGATTTGGAGGTGCGCTCGGATCTCAGTGTTCTCACAAATTTGGTGTGTCTGCGGATTTGTAGGTATGGCGAAGCTCAAAGTTGTTCCATTTATAGATAGAACAACAAAAATGTAATTTGAACTTCGACACCTATCCTTGTGTTTCTTGTTTTCTTCTTTTTTGGCAGCCATTATGTCACAATTTGAAATGATTCTTAGTCTGAGATAATCGAAAATGCATTTGGGTTTCTCAGCAGCTTCATACAGACACACACACACAAGTACACACACACACACACACACACACACACACACACACACACACACACACACACGGGGTTTGGGGGGCGCTCTTACTTGAGGATGTGCGTATATTTTGGATTACACACGGATTTGGGAATGCGTACAGATTTAGGTGTATGTTGTCGAGTATGGGGATGCACGTGGATTTCGGGTTACTCACAAATTTGGTTGTGTCAGCGGTTTTGAAGTTGATCACGAATTTTTGGCTGCGTGCGGTGTTTAAAGTCCAGGCAGCCATGTTCTGAACTGTTTGAAATTATTCCTGCTCTGGGAATATCTGATGTGAATGGGAGAGGAATCAGCGGGTTTGGGGTGCATACTGAATTGGACATTGAGCATATTTAAGGTTACCTTCTCGAATATGTGGATGCAATTCTATCTGGCAGTTGAGCAGATTTGGGGGTGTGTTCTCCTGTAATGGACGCACACGGAAATGGTGCTGTGCGTAGATTTACGCTGTGTTGTCGAATATGGGGGAGCACACGGATTTGGGATTAACTGTTTAAAATGTTTCTTAATCTGAGATAATCTAATGTGCATATGCGGTTGTCAGCGGGTTGAGTGCACATGGAATTTGGGGCTGCGCTCTTATTTAGTGACGTGAGCAGATTTGCAGGTGCACACGGATTTGGTGATGTGTCTGGATTCAGCGCTGCATCGTCTAATACAGAGATTACACTGATTTGACGATGTGTACAGATTCAGCGGTGTGATGTCGAATACAGGGGTGCACACTTATTTGGGGATGTGCATATATTTAGGGGTGTATAAGCCAATACCGGGATGTTTACCGATCACGGGCTTCTCAGAGATTTGTAACTTTTGTCGATTTATAGTTGCGACGCATCTTAAGGTTGTTGTATTTAAAGATACTTCTAAAATAAATGCACTTTGAACTTTCAACAGTAATCTTGTTATTCTATGCTGCAACCTGCTATTTTGTGAACCGTTTGAAATAACTCTTGCTCCACATATGGCCCACCTGGATTTGGAGTTGCTCAGGCATTCCGAGCAGAGTCCGATTTTTAATGTTGAGGCCCATTTCCTTCCCCAGTTATATTCCGGCTGGATTTAGTCCTAAAACTGCTGGAGAAAGTGCGGAAAGGACAGATGCTGCTTTCTCCCGGCAGGCATTAGTTTTTAGGGCCAAGTGCTCCGGTCACGGTTTGTCACCCTGCAACCTGATCCTTCAATCTCTTTGAATTATGAAGGACATCAAGGGATGTCTCCCTCCAGCAGACTTCATCATGGTCTTCATGACTCCAGTATTTCTACTATTTTTTAAAATGTTTCCTAATTGAACACGCGATTTTCTATGTTTTATCGCCGAGCAGCAGTGAACTATCTGATTGGCCTTGCAGAATTCTCTTTGGGAACGTAGGCTGCCAATGTGTGAACTGGTTGAAATGGTCTTTGTTTTGAGATAATCTAACGTGCATGTAGGGATGTCAGTGGGTTTGTGGCTCACACTGCTTTGGGGACTGTGCAGACAGAGCTGTCTTTACGAATATGGGGTTCACAAGGTTTTGGGAATGCACTTGAATCCGGGGATGTGGCAGATTTTGGGATTTGTTCTCGAATTTAGGGTCCACACGTGTTATTCAATGTGCACATATTTAGGCGTGCCTTGTCGAATATGGGTGTGCACACGTACTTATTGTTAAACTGAGAGTTGCGACTCTCGGCCGATCTACAGTTCAAATCGTATTTTGGGGTACTTGGGAATTTTAATGTCGAAACAGCCATTTGCTGAACGGTTTGAAATGATTCTTGCTCTGGGAAAATGTGATGTGGTGTGTCAGCGTGTTTGGAGAGCTCACTGATTTTCTGACATGCGCAGATTCCGGGGTGTGTTTTCAAAGATGGCCGTGCACATGTATTTGGAATACATATAGATTTGGCTGTTTTTGGCGGATCATGGTTTGCGCACGAATATTTGCCTGCGTGCAGATTATTGATGACGAGGATGCCATTTTCTCAACTGCTTGAAGAGATTCTTTCTCTGGGAAAATCTGATGTGCATGTGGGAGTTTCAGCAGCTTTGGGGTGCGCACTGAATGGGGATTACGCATATTTAGTTTATGTCGGCGAAAACGGGAGAGCACACGTTCTTGGGGAAGACATGAATCCGGGGGTGCGCACGAATTTAGGTGAGTTCTCGAAAATTGGTTTGCACACGTGCGCTGATTTAGGGGTGTGAGCTCCAATATGGGGATGCCGATCTTTTGTGTTTGGAGTGAATCTTCGTCTGTATAATTTAATGTGCATATGGGAAAATGCGCAGATCTGGGGGTGCACGTGAATTTTAGTGATGTCCGCATTTTAAGGGGGTATTTTAAATATGGGGGTGCACACGAAATTGGGTGACAACCAGATCTGGGTGTGTAGGCCGATCTGCAAACGGATTTTATTGCCGTGACAGCCATTTTCTGCTCTGAACCAGATCTTTGTAACAGCTGGCTCACTACGTTACGTATTAATCCAGGTTCGAAGTACGTCTGTCTGAAGTGTTACACACCTTTTGTGACATAAACTGACCTCGGCCTCGGAGCCACCGGGATAATTAACCGGGTCCAGTCTGGCCTTCAATTTGGCGTTCCTTGTCCTCGTCTCTGCCTTTTATTCAATGCTACTTGCTCACCTGTGGTTCTAGTTCCTTCTCCATCGCCCATTCCCCAACAGCAGGCATGCGCATACTACATGTTAATGCCCGGGCAGCTGCATCAAATTCCCCAGTCTTTCAGTACATGTATAAAACCCGTGCTCCTTACATCAGTCGCTCCAAATGCTGGAAGAGAGTCCAATAACGTGTGTATACGATGAACTCCTGCAAAAGTCGTTAGCCACATATTTACCTGGACTTCCTTAGCATCTCTTCCCTCGTCAGATCACTAATCCGGAGCTGCTAGTTCTTAAGCCATGACCCTTTGGAATCACTAAATTAACTTATTTGGAAATGTTGGGGGATCTATAGGCTTGCATAGCACGACTTTCCTGTTCCTCCACACTGCGATCAAATCTACCATATGTACTCTGTAATTCAGTTTAAAATTTTATTGTGTATGAACTTTTTATTGTGATGAAATTCTACGCTATCCACAATATCACATAGGTGTCCTTGATTCATTTACAGATGAAGCGAATAATAATGAGCCACGGCGCCCAGTAACCTCAATTTTACCCCAGCCTAATCGCTAGGTTGTTTTCTTTTTTTTCATTTACCTTGTGAGAATACCCATAAATATCACGGAGAGGATGTACAAATTCCTTCCAGAAAAAAAAACACTAGAATGAACTTCGATTTCCATTGCTCCGAGCTGGAATCGTCTGATTCTAATCGCTATGCTACGTGGAGCCCCAAACTGCAAGTTACCAACCCACATATCCACTTCTTCTCTCAAGTCATTTACAAATATCAGAGAAAGCAGGGTTACAGAACAGATCTTTTGGAAACTCCCCATCTACAGCCAGCCCCATACTCACCATGCCTCCCGACGTTCTGGATCGAGCTATTGTGGGGGCTCTTGTCAAATGCCTCACTCAATTCCATACACAGATCATCCATCTCCTTAACTTGTTTTGTCACTCTCTCAGAAAATCATTCAGGTGCGTAAGGTATGACCTTCCCCTCACAAAGCCATTTGATTACCTGTGATTATGCTTCTCCAATTATTTGTCAAACCTATCGTGAAGAATCCCCTTCAAATGTTTCGCCTCCATTAATGGCAGTAGTCACTGTTTTATAATTCACAAGAGTATCCTTACTACTTATTACCCGTCTTAACAAAGCTTATATTTAGAGTTTATACTTCGATATCACCCGCTCACGATGCAAATTAATAAACATCATGGACCAGCCACTGAAGGACTCAGAATGATACCTCAATTCAGCTTTCTCTGGAGAATGTAATATGTGAATACAAACTGGCGCTACTCCCAACATCTTTCTAATTGTATAAATAGTTTATCCCCGATCGTGTTTGTTTAGAGAGACTCTCCAATTTCCCAGGTGCGTCAGTTCAAAATTATCTGAACCTTTGCTCCATTAATTATCAAGTTTCTGTTTCTATCACACTATCCTTTACAACCATTCTTTGCTTGTTCTTTGTCCAAGGTCAGTTCTGCGTTGACATAGTCGAATATCTCATTGACACTGACTAAGATTAGACCAGTCAGAAGCAAGAGACAAACTGCAGACTCTAGAATTCCAAAGTGCTGGAGGAGCTCTGCAGGCCAGGCAGCATCTGTGGACAAGTGTAAACTGTGTTTTTTTATTTTCCTCTCTCTCCAATTCTGCTGCCTGAGCTGAAGCCTTTCGCCAGCACTTTGTGTCGGATTAGATCATATCAGTTCCCATTTCGCTTCGCTGTGCCTTTTGTTCTTGGGTTCACAGCATCGCCTCGTCCACCTAACACCGCTCCTCCACCTTCCCTTTGAAAGCTAACATTCTGTTACTGGAAGTTAGTTCAAATCGGAAAACAAAAGGAAAAGCTACAGGTAGGGACAGAGGAGAAAATCACCGTGAAGTAAAGGACGGGTAATGATGGGAGCAGGAGTGGTTACTATCGACGAAAGTATACTCCAAATCAAGCTTTTTTGTCAGAATCGGAAAGAAGGGTTGACAGGTTCGCCTCAAGGCACAACTTAAGCGGGACGAGGGTGACATGCAAAGGGGATTTTTCAGGGATGCTGAGTCCAGTGGTGCCGTCGCGATCGACTGTATATATTCGGAGTATAACTGTAAGGCAACACACACAAAATGCTGGAGCAATTCAGCAGCTGGATGGCAACTTTGGAAAAGAGTAAACATTCAACTATTCGGGCCGACAACCTTCATGATTTTGTGTGTGTTGTTCTGCATTTCGATCATCGACAGATTTTCTCCTGCTTTGTTTGAAACTCTGTTCATCATATTGTTTCCGTTTATTACAAGTGGGAGTACAGAATAGGAGCGTGAAGGCAGCTGAATTGTACAACTGCATGTCATTTATTTCCATATTTTAATGAGTTTCAAAATCCGATTCAGTGGGTATTTCACTACATTCTTGAGATCCTCTCGGAATTTGCTCTGAGTCAGGGCATAAATACACGTGTTGGTGCAGGAACTGAGGATCCGCAGCATTCCCGATGTCTCTTCTATAATGTAAACGGGATTCATGACAGAATAATAAACAAAACTCATTGAAATCCGTTGATAGATGAAAAATACCACACGTGTTCCCCACAACATTATGAAACTACCGGTTATGCTGAAGAGCAAAACGATGGATTTCCGTCGGTTCTCCATCTCCCGGTCCTTGTCATTCTCTCGACTTTTTTGTCCCCGGATACTCCTGCGGGCTCGACTGACCACCAGAATCCGCCTGGCTGTCAGAATATTGAAAAACAAAATCAGAAAGAATGGGACACAAGGGGTAAAAGTGCGGTAAAACATCTCAAATACCACCCATGAGGGAGAGTTTCTGTAGCTCGGTGTAAGAACACAATACCAGGGGATACCATCAACTACTATCATAGGCTCGTATACAAAGCCCCATGGGACACACTCCAAACAGGCCAGCGCACTCACTGTCCCGATAACCACAGCCGCCGTTTTCTCGGTGCAATATTTTGTTTTCAGCTTCTCGCAGCAAATAGCCACAAATCGATCGACGGTGAAAGAGACAGTCAGCCAGACAGAGGCAGTAGTGCTCGCATGAATCAGCCATCTAGCGATACTGCACACAGGAGTGATAAACAGGAATGATCGGCGAAAAAAAAGCCAAGCAGTCCACGTCAGGAGCGGAAGCGAGATAACGACCAGGAGATCGGCCGCTGCCATTCCCACCAGATAGAGAGTTACACATTTGGTGAGACCGCACTTATCCCGGGACAGGATCACAATCGCCATCAAGTTCGCTGAGGAGAGAGGGGAAATAGGAAATTGAGAAAATACTGAGTAAAACCCATTGCCGTAGTTTTCGGGGATCATGTAATATTCCCATTTCATTGTTGCATTCAGCGGTAGAAGGATGAAGAGAGAGTCAAGAGCTGGCTGAGTTTAGACATTAAAATTAAGTTAAATGATTTGAATTGGGATTCCTTTCTGATTACCAAAAATATGAAGAGGCAGTGGACAGATGAAACTAGGTACCCCCAGAATCAGTACAGTTTGGAACATTTTTATCTGCTTCATCCGCGTCTGATACGAATGAAATGAATCAATTCGGACGCCGATGGCGGGATTCTTGCATTAAACAATCATCAATTTCCCTGTGACTCCCTGTCAGCAACAGAACAGCCGAAGGACACAACAGAAGCAGGAATTCCCGGAATCACTCATCCAGAAAAAACAGAATACGTGGGAAAGCAGTTAACGTGTATTTTCTGAGCTGTTTTCAGAGAGCCCCCATGACACGACTTTCTCTTACTCTTTCTATACAAGCTGCCTGAGGCTTTGTATTTCCAGCATTTCCCGTGTTTGTTTCCTATTCCAGCATTTGCCACCTCGCCGACTTTACAGCAGAACTTTGACTGAGGCAGCAGTCACAGCCTAGTCTGATACAGCCTCTCAGATATACTTGACGCCCCCGACTGACTCCATCACAGGGAAGCCGAGAGAATAATCCAACATCCAGTAGCAGGCACGGTGACACAGTCAGATGTCTGTAGCGGTGTCAGATATGGATATATTATAATACATTTTACAGTATTTATAGTTATATGGATAATATAATACATTTCACAGTGTTGGTAGTTATGAATCAACACGTCGGTTTGGTTAATTGATCAGCAACAACGTCGTTGTGCTGTCCAGCAACTGCTTCACTTTCTGTCACACCGCTCACTTTTACTGAAAATCCTCAATCTTCCTGCTGCAACAGGGAGCTCCTCAAATTTGCTGAATCGTTACCACTAATCGATTGTTTGATCATGACACTTACCTCACACAACCGCTC
Organism: Hemitrygon akajei; assembly: GCF_048418815.1. NCBI lineage: Eukaryota > Metazoa > Chordata > Chondrichthyes > Myliobatiformes > Dasyatidae > Hemitrygon > Hemitrygon akajei. The sequence goes on along the minus strand of NW_027331990.1, from coordinate 2,357,586 downwards.
ATATACCAATGCAGACAATCAATTAGCATCATCTCCGCGGCAGTATAAACACAGTATTTGCAAATGCAGTGTAGCTGCTTCGAGACCAATAGCACAGAGACCCAAGCATCATATTATTGAACTCAAACCGCTGGAAGATGTCTGCCTGTTCCACTGAGGTCTTCCGATGTTGGCGGATTCGCTGAATTCTTCCAGCGGTTTATTTTTAGATCCAGATATCAGAATCCACAGTCGCTGGCTTTGATTCCATTCCCAGTATGCCGAATACCAGGACTGGACATGCGGCTGTGGAAATCAGCGACAGAAACAATCACTATATTGGCATTAATTTCAGTTCCCCGCAACGGCAGCTGATACGGCAGCTTACCGAGAATTCCAAAGGCTGAAATAAAAGGATAGTAAATTTCTCCTATCCGCAAAAGGACTGGATAACCCATTTCAGTGATAAACTGCCAATTGTGTTGCTCCTGAATTCACAGCTCCTTCAGAAACTCTGAGATAATGTATTCAAAACTCCCTTAATTTATAGAAATGATCAGACTCCAGAGATACGGTTATGCCGCTGACTGACTACAGTCACTTGAACAATCATGGTGATTCAACACCATTCATTGTCTCTGATGTAAATATTGGGCCGACAGAGACAAGAACTTCTAAATTCCTGGGCATTACCTCAGCTGTTACTCACCTCGTGAAAAGAATGCCGATGCTCCATTGACAAACATCCGAAACAGCCACATTAACAAATTTCATTTTGTTGTCCGATAAATATCAATTTGAAAACGTGTCAGCGACACGTCCGACCCCTAACTTCTCTCCCTGTGGTTTTCCATTTTGAACGCCATGCTGGCCACGCACACACACACACACACACACACACACACACACACACACACACACACACACACACACACACACACACACACACACACACACACACACACACACACACACACACACACACACAGTGGCAGTGTTCAGATGACCACGATGCTGATGTGCAAATCATGAGAAAACTTGCAGATGCTGGAAATTCAAGGCAACACACACAAAGTGCTGGCAAAGCACTGCGGAGTTCCTCAAGAATTTTGAGATATTGCTGATGTAATGAGCTTGTAAGGGCATCTGAAACCCGTCAGAGGTCAAACGAAGAAATGCGTCAATTTGCAAAGGAAATAGTCAATAATAAATATTAAACATAGGATTCTAAATTGGGAGATGAATCGACGTAGGTTGGATGAAAGTGATTGAAAGAAAGGCAAGCGTTAGATGCAATAATATATCTGTGTGAAAGAGAGTCAGACCGTCAGATTGCCAATGGTACAGGCTACAACGGCCATTTCACACAACCGCCTGATATTTACCTTTCCCTCGCAGACCGACTTCCCTTCTACCAACAGGGAAAATATTCAATCAACTCCGATATTCCCTCTTGTCGAGGCACAAGAGCCGCCGCTCCTCTCTGACACACAAGGTGCGTTACAGAGCACAGAGAAACAGATAGCTCACCAGTTCCATTGTTTCAGACAGCAGAGAAATACAGATTCAGTCCCACAGTGAACCCAAGACCCAGACACAGATTATCAATACAACGTTTACACCGAAACACAGATGGTCAATATCTCCATTTTATGCTGTACAACTGCCTTACAGGTAGAGACGCAGACCCAGTCCCAAATCGCCACACACTGGGCTGGCAGTGTCAGTGTGGGTTCAGGAATGGACAAAGAAAAGGTAAATTGGGACATGATGAATGTGTTATTGGAAGAACTTAAGAAAGGTTCGGATATGCACATGGGTTTCCGTATAATATGCGTGTGTGAGAATTAGTCAGTAGGTCAATGTCAGTTAGATGAAACGAATGGACCACGTTCAAACATTTAGGTGACTCAGGGTTTGGGTCTGAACCCCAGCTGTTCACAGTCTATATTGGAGATTTGGATGTGAGGACGAACTTTATTATATCCATGTCGGCTGTTGTACAGATCTGAATTTCATGGTTAGTAGTGGGAAGGGCGCAGCGAGGGTTTGCGGATGCAGACAGAAGTGACGGAGTGAAGATGTGGTAGTCGGACAAAATATGGAGTTATTTGAGGCCATTCATTCCCAGACGGACAAACTAGAAAATCAATATTTACATGGGGCCAGAGTGAACGGTTCGGAGGGACCTGACGGTCATTGTCAACAAATCACTAAGAGTTAACATTCAGGTACTTCAGACAATTAGGGAGCCAAACAGTATTTTGTGTTGCGATACAGGGGAATTGGAGAAGATTTATAAAGATGTCTTACTGGAAGGAGTTCTACAGGGCGTGGTGAAAATGCACCTGGAATATTAGATCCAGGTCTTGTTACACTTCCATGTGAAAGTTATCACTATTGAAGAAAGGGGACCGAAACTATCCCCCACATTGACAGTATAGTTCCGGGCATGGCACACCTGCTGTATGCGGGGAGAATGAGTCTGTATCTCCTGAACTGTGAGGAGAATTGCTGGGATTTTTCAAATCATTCAGCGCAATTGCAGGGAGGATGTTTCCCCTGAATGATGGTTATATTACCATGTGCCACAGTCCAAGAATGAAGGAACGGATATTCAGGAAGAAGTGGAAAACAGATGTCCTTAATCAGTGATTCCATCCTCAGTTAAAACATACAATAGTACAGGACAGGAGGAAGCCATTTGGTCTGTGGTGTTGGGCTGACGTAAGTAAGCCAGTGATGCCTCATTAAATTAATCCCACTGCCTGAATGCACATTGATTATTATTTCCAGGTCTAGTCACAGTTCCCCAAGAAAGTTATCCATGCAACAGAGAGAGTGACGGGACTATTCCTTACACTGATTTGACAGCTTGAATAGATGGCAGGCTATCTTTGTGAGGGGAGAATGAATGAGCCGGGCTTGTTTTATCCTGAACTGTGAGGAGCATTGATAGATTATTTCAGTTAATTCGGACTGATTGCTGGGAGAATGTTTCGAATGAATGAAGATTATAATGGGTTACAGACTCAGAATGCAGGAAATAATATTCACAATGGAGTGGAAAATAAATTTCCCTCATCAATAACTATTTCTCAGTTACACAGTGCGGTACACGAAGAGACCCTTAGTCTGTAATGTTGGGCTGATATGATTAAGCAGGTGATGCCTAATTAAACAAATCACCCTGCCTGAGGTTTTGTCTATATCCGCTCCTTCTCTGAATTTGTTTGCCTGTTTCAGAATCTCATAAGTACCACAGCCTTCATTGCCACACCAGACACAGTTAAGGAATGGGATGACATTTTCTAGAGGAAACGTTACTATCAGTGTATCAAGGAACATACTAAAGTAAAAAAAAAATACTATTCCTGAAGAGTTAGTGGGACCAAGCTCTGATGTATCCAGGCGAATTGAAGGTGTTTATGTTAGAGCCATAACTGAATACAGGTTCTGAAGTTAATTTGCTTTGTAGATCCATTTATAACCGGTGTCCGACGCACTTGCCTTTGGCGCCAGTGAGTGCCCTTGATATACCGGGGCTTATCCCTCCGATGGTTACTTTTCTTCAAAGCTGGAGTTTATGGAAAAATATGTTGGAGTAACTGAGACCATTGACACAACACCGTTTTTGAGCCCAGATTGGATTGAAAAGGAAGGAATTATTATTCTTTGTGAAGGCACCAAAGAGAATGTGAAGAGAGAAGTAGAGAGAACTTTTTGGACATCTTGTCTATTCACCATGTGTTCAGAGCTGCTTTTGAGAAGGTGCAAGTTCCTGCTATATATGATGATGAGCGGAAAGGAGGAACAGTGAGGTGCATCCCGTCTAATCCTGTCATGTTACGTTCTGGAAGCAGCTGGTGCGACCGGAAACCGTACATTTGCTAAAATATTCAAGAAGTGGAAACAGGGATTGACTGATAACACGTTGGAATGCGAAGACGCCTTTTCCACTGGCAGTTCTGAATTTGATTTCGCCACACTGTTAGAGCAATCGAGGGCAAACTTTTCCGAGAGAGGTCTCGCCGACTTGTTCCAGCAGGGGATCAGCATATTTATCAGCAGCTGCTGTAACTGAAGGAAACTAAGTTTAGTCATGGAGCAAGAGCGCCTAAGCCGTCGGGAGACACGAGTGATAGACACGGGGAGACACGGTCCAGTAGTCAACCGGGACACACCAGTGATAGACACGGGGAGACACCGTCCAGTAGTCAGCCAGGAGACATGCGTGATAGACATGGAAGATACGATCCAGTAGTCTGTAAGTGTCACAAGGAGTGATTTAATGCGCAAACCATTCATTCTCCTGAATTCCCGAGAGTAGAGACCCAGAACCGTCACATGCTTCTCGCATGACAAAGCTTTCAACCCTGGAATAATTTTCTAAACCACCTCTGAACCGTCTCCAGTGACAGCACACCCTGTCTCAGACAAGGGGCTCCAAACTGCTCACAGTACTCAAGGTGCATTTCATCAGTGCATTTAAAAACCAGAAAACTACATCGCTGCATCCATACTCCATTCCTCTCGAAGTGATCGCAAACATCGCATTGGCCTTCCTCACCACTTTCGCAACCTGCATATGCACCTTCAGGGAATGCTGGACGAAGAACCTAGAGTCCCTTTGCACCTCCGATTTTCCAATTTCCTCTGCGTTCAGAAAATAACCTTCCATTGTATTTCTTCTGCTCAAGTGCAGGACCATATATTTCCCGACAGTATGTACTATCTGCCACTTCTTTGCCCATTCTCTTAATCTGTCTCCGTCCTTTTGTAGCCTTTCTGCTTCCTCCAGATGTCCTGCACCTCCACCTATGTTCATCCTGTCCGCAAACCCGTCCGTAAGATCATCAATTCCAACATCCCAGTCATTAACATACAAAATAAATATCCATCCATCAGGTCTACTGTATCCTGCATTTCTCTTTGGTATTGTGCTACCTCAATTGCAACTTTCTTTACATTTAATCTAGTACGCTTATATTGTCTAAATTTTACTCTTATAACTTTCGAGATCATAATTACTATCTGCATTAAATGTTTGAGCTTTACGTGAATAATTTAAAATCGTACATATTCGATCCTTTGTCAATGTGTAATTCATCTCAGAAAAGAGTAAGAAAATACTTAAGAAAGAAATCAGGAGGGCTGAAAGAAGACATAAGGTTGCTTAGGCAGTCAGGGTGAAGGATAATCCTAAGAAATTCTACAGGAATGTTAAGAGCAAAAGGATAGTAAGGTATAAAATTGGTCGTTTTGAAGTTCAGAGTGGTCGGCTATGTATGGAACCAAAAGAAATGGGAGAGATATTAAATGCTTTTGTTTTTTTTTTGCATCTGTATTTACTAAGGAAACTGGAATAGAGTTTAAGGAAACACGGCAAACAAGTAGGGAGTTCATGGAACTAATATAGATTGAAGAGGAGGAGGTGCTTGCTGTCTTGAGGCAAAGCAGAGCAGATAAATCCCCAGGACCAGACAACGTACTCCCTCGGACCTTGAAGGAGACTAGTCTCCTGGCAGGGACCATGGCAGAAATATTTAACATGTCGATATCCACGGGTCAGGTGCCGGAGGATTGGAGGATAGCTCATGTAGTTCCCTTGTTTAAAAAAGGCTCAAAAAGTAAGCCGGGAAATTATAGACCGGTAGTAGGTAAATTATTGGAAGGAGTACTAAGAGATAGGACTACAAATATTTAGATAGACAGCGACTTATTAGAAAAAGTCAGCATGGCTTTGTGCGTGGTAGGTTATGTTTAACCAATCTATTAGAGTTTTCCGACGAGGTTACAAGGAAAGTGGATGAAGGGAAAGCAGTGGATGTTGAAAAAATGGACTTCAGTAAGGCCTTTGACAAGGTCCCGCATGGGAGGTTAGTTAGGAAGATTCAGTCGCGAGGTATACATGGAGAGTTAGTAAATTGGATTAGACATTGGCTCAATGGGAGAAGTCAGAGAGTGGTAGTGGAGGATTGCTTCCCTGAGTGGAGGCCTGTGACTAATGGTGTGCCACAGGGATCAGTGCTGCGTCCATTGCTATTTGTCATCCATATCAATGATCTGGATGATAATGTGGCAAATTGGATCAGCAAATTTGCTGATGATACAAAGATTGGAGATTCAGTGGACAGTGAGAATTGCTTTCCAAGCTTGCAGAAAGAATTCGACCAGTTAGAGGAATGGGCTGAAAAATGGCAGATGGAGTGTAATGCAGACAAGTGTGAGGTATTGCACTTCGGAAGGTCAAACCAAGGTAGCATATACAAGGTAAATGGTAGGGCACTGAGGAGTGCAGTAGAACAGAAGGATCTGAGAGTACAGGTACATAATTCCATAAAAGTGGCTTCACACGTAGATAGGGTTGCAAAGAACGCTTTTGGAACATTGGACTTTATAAATCAAAGTATTGAGTATAAGAGTTGGAATGCAATGGTGAGGTCCTGTAAGACGTTGGGGAGACCGAATCTGGAGTGTTGTGTGCAGTTCCGGACACCTAATTACAGGAAAAATATTAATAAGGTTGAAAGAGTGGAGAGAAGTTTTACAAGGATGTTGCCGGGTCTTGGAAAACTGAGTTACAGAGAAAGGTTGAATAGGTTAGGACTTTATTCCCTGGAGCGTAAGAGAATGAGAGGTGATTTCATAGAGGTGTGTAGATAGAGTAAACGCAAGCAGAATTTTTTCCACTGAGGCTAATAGGTATCTGTCAGTCTCATGAGACCATGGATTTGCGCCAAGGATGTTTTTTTTTCCACGGCGCAGGCCTGGGCAGGCTTGTATGGGAGACCAGCAGTTCCCAAGCTGCAGGCCTTTCCTCTCCACGCCACCGATGTTGTCCAAGGGAAGGGCACTAGGACCCAAGCAGCTTGGCACCGGTGACGTCGCAGAGCAATGTGTTGTTAAGTGCCTTGCTCAAGGACATAAACACGCCGCCTCAGCTGAGGCTCAGGTTACTAGTCCGATGCCTTGTCCACCAGGCCACGCGCCAACACTGAGGCTAGGGGAGAGAAAAAAAATCAGAGTTCATAGGTTAACGGTGAAGAGGGAAATGTTTAAAGGGGGGCTTCTTCATGCAGAAATCGGTGGGAGTGTGGAATGAGCTGCCAGATGAAGTGGTGAATGCGGGCTCACTTTTGATATTTAAGAAAAAATTGAGCAGGTATATGGAAGAGAGAGGTTTGGAGGGATATGGTCCAATTGCAGGTCAGTGGGACTAGGCAGATAAATGATTCGGCACAACCAAGAAGGGCCAAAAAACCCGTTTCTGTGCTGTAATGTTCTATTGTTCTATAGTTCTATCTGGTTGTCTCTGAGAGAGGTTATATCTAAACAAACCACAGTGGGCTTCGTAGTCGCCCTGGATTTTTACGTAAAATAGCAATTAATATTGCTATTATCGCTATTCTTTCGCTTGACTTTGCACAGTTTGTTTTGTTACACATATTGAGTGTTTTGGCCGTCAGTGCGGTCCTTCATGGATTTTATTCTGTTTCTTTGATGCCCGTGGGAAAGTGAAACTCATTGCACATTGTGATATATGTATGTGATATATGCTGTGATGCAAAATTTACTTTCTGCTCTGAACTTTGAACCAATTGGGCCGAAGGATATTTTCCGTGCTATTCGATTTAAAATATTTGCATTGCAAAACAAGGAAGACTGGCCTGTTAAACCACAAAAAGTGAATATAATCCGGTCCGGAATGATTAATCCGATATTCCCAAATCCAGAAAGGTGTTAGACACACGTTACTGAGCTCCACGGCAGATGTGCGCTTAAGAACGACGATGTAAAATGCCGTTTCGATATAAAGACCAACAACGTGTTTGAATGGCCCCGATGTCATTCTGTCCAAACAACAACCACGGCTGAGAAGGTGACACAGACATTCCTCTCTGAGGCCTCTTTCTCATCAAACACCGCAGCCCGAATCCCATGTAATGTGACCCGTTGTTCAGTTCTATGTTGTGACTAAAACAAAATCTTTATCTTAATTGCTTCTTTCGCATACTCCCAAACAGTTCACGCTTTGGTCGCTCAGTAAAATTACAGTGATTGCATTATAAAAACAGCACGTGAAAAACAGAGTATTTGTCAGGAGTGGGGTTCGAACCCACGCGTTGGAGACCAGAACACTCGCGTTTACTAGGAAGCGACTTACTCGCCTTAGGTCTGGCGCCTCAGACCACTCGGCCACCCTGACAGCCCCTGCAGTACTGTCTCCACATGCCAGATAAACAGCTGTATTTCGGAATAGTCTGAATGACAACTTTGATGAGAGGGTATACATACAAAAACACTCTATATCCTGGGATTTTAAATGAATATGGACGGGATGCATTTTCTCAGATTGCCGAGCATGTGCGGAATCAGAGCGTACAGCATCACAGCACTGGAATTGTGCTGCACTCCGTTCAGGCCATCCTCCAGAGAAAGGATGACGCGGATTCGGGGAGTGTGCAGAAGAGCATCACCAAGATGCTACCTGAATTAGACTGTTTGTGCAATAACGAGAGTTTAGTAAAACTTGTTTTTTTTTCTCTGGAGCATCGGAGGTGAGGGGGAATCTGATACACGTTTCTTAGATTTTCAGGCATAGATAATGGTAGAGCACGCAAAAGTTATCTCCATTCCAGGGTTTACATGTCTTTAAACGATCCCCTCTTAGGGTATACATTTCAAGTAAGAGGGGACCGTTTTAAACAAGATATGCCAACACACTATCCCGCTATATCGGCAAGACCAAGGACTGATTGTTGTCTTCAGCAGAGGGAAAACCAAAGGTTCTCGAGCTAGTTCTCTTTGGAGGATCAGAGGCAGGACGCATCTTTAACTTTAAATTGTTGGAATGACTATTTCCTCTGCTTTCTTAGGAGACTGCAGAGATTCAGCATGACATGAAAAACCTTGATGTGCTTCTATAGATGTGTCGTAGAGAGTATATTGTCTGTCTGCATCAAGACGTGGTACGGAAATACCATACCTTTGAAGGAAAATCTTTAAAAAGTTAGTGAATTCGGCCCAGTTCATCACGGGAAATGCACTCCCAAACATTAAGCAGATCCACATAAAAAGATGTAATCGGAAAACAGCATCCACCGTCAGAGGTCGTCACCATCCTGCCATGCTCTTTTTGCGCTGCTGCCATCGGGTAGATGGCACAAGAGCCTCAGAACTCGCACCACCACCAGTTACTATCCCATCAGCAATCCGACCTTTCATCAACAGGTGATAATGTACGCTCACGTGCCCATCCATTGAATAATCTGACAACAATGATTTTACTTCAGAAACTTTTCTTTATTGAACAGCTGAGTATGCCAGGAAGAGCTCAGCAGACCAGACAGCATCTGTGGAAAAGCGTAAGCAGTCGGACTTTTTGGCCGAGATCCTTCAATGTGAACTTTTTTTCTGAATAAATCACTTACCCACAGTCAGGTGTACGGTGATCTATTGTAATGCGATTAACAGTGTCAAAAACATAATCTTATCCTCCAACAGTTTTTCTAATCCACCTCAACAACCCAGGTTTTGTTTACAGAAATAACGTCGCCCCGATTGAACGCTTAAAGACAAATTTTGTCAGGAGTGGGATTCGAACCCACGACCCCAGATGGAGACCAGAACACTCCCGTTTGTCGGAAGGACTTTCATTCCTTGAGTCTGGCGCCTTAGACCACTCGGCCACCCTGACAACTTTTGATGTGTGTTTGAGAACGGAATAAATGCTTGATTTGTAAGAAACGTCATATCCACACAAACATATATATCGTCCTGTCAATCGGAAATGAAAGCGAGAGTGTTACAGTTTGCTCAGGTTAGGCAGCTTCTGTGGAGAGTGAAGCTGTAAAATTTTACAATTCGAAGACTCGTGAGACGCGTTTCCTCAAGAATTTGGGAAGGACGTTTGTTGAGATGGATGAGAACGCTTGGAAGACTCATCACTTTCACATTTAAGGAAGCGGAGAAATAAACGTTTATAGACAGGACTGAATCTAAAAACTGGGTGGGAGTTGATCGCAACAATGTCAACAGAAACTGAACGCAGAAGGTTCAATTATAGCCGGGAACGCTGCTTTACAGATGGATGTTGGTAAGTAGACTAAAAGGCCCAATAATCTCATGATTTTAGAATAAAGTGAAGATGTGACAAGGTTCACAAGAAAATGAGACATCGTGCGGAAAGGTTGTTCGGTCTCCTGTGTCTGTTTCATCATTCCATCATGGCTGAGTTATGACAGTCAGAATGTTGTTCAGGCTTGTAGGTCAATGTTTAATCTGAGAGAGGAGACGGAAACAGGGTCTTTTGGACGTTAGAGCAGCGGCCTTTCTGAGAGATGAGACGCTTAACAGAACGTAATTCGCTCAGGTTCACAGATCCAGTGTTAAAGGCACAGAACACATTAGAGTAAGACAGGGACAAGCGGGCGGCCACCGTCGAAGTAAAAGGCTCCTCGCGGGATGTGGAAGGCGGCGATACCTACGGAGTTCCTGATGACGACAACTACGAGAAGTGCACACAGCTGCCGCTTGTAACAATCCGCCCTATGGCGTGATGGACTAGGACAAACAGAGTGGTAGATACACCCACGGTGCAGGACACAGGGAACTGTGGGACAGTCAGGAAGGGGAAAGGATTTAAAGAGGCAGTGCAGACTATCCCTATGGTCATCACCATCAGAAACATCTGGATGCGGTTTGTGGTTGGATGACCTGGTAGGGAAAAGCCACAGCGGTCGGACCTCTGGCACTGAGTCTGGTTTTCTGACTCAAAAGGGAAGGGGAAGACAGATTCCTGGATGGTATGTTACCTCCCGGGTGCCAGGGTCAGGGACAACTTGGATCAAATCTTGAATATTTTTCAGCAGGAGCGTGAGCAATGACATCGGAGTGACGACTTTATGCAATGGAGATTCAGAGACTTAGGTGCTGAGGAGGAGGGCAGGATCTTCGGGGTTGTGACAGCGGCACGTGGCGCGTCCTAATGAGGCGAGGAATGGAAATATGATACAGATTAACACGTGGCTAAGGGTTTGGTATAGGAGACAGGCCATACGATTTTTCGAGTACTGATCTCTTTTCCAGAGAAGCTGAGACCTGTGGATAAAGACGGTTTGTGCGTGAACTGAAAGTGTAGTAATATCGTGTCGGAAAGTTAGCTAGAGCTGCATGATGAAGCTTAAACTACATTTACAGGGGAATTGGAACCAGGGTGCCAGAACAGCTAATGCAGAAATTGCGCAGACATGTTGATAAGATCTCACACAATGTCTGGAATGCAATCATTGAGCAAGGTCCGAGTGGTGGCCTGAGGTGCGTATGTTTCAGTGGTAGAAGTATCTGAGAACAAGCCGATCAACTCACTGCTTGGATCAAAACCTGGAATGGTGGATTGGATAGTGGACTACTTGACAGATAGACCTCAGTATGTACGGTTGGGAGACTGTAGGTCTGACACGGTGGTCAGCAGCACAGGGGCGCCGCAGGGAACCGTACTCTCTCCGGTCCTGTTCACCCTGTACACATCAGACTTCCAATATAACTCGGAGTCCTGCCATGTGCAGAAGTTCGCTGATGACACGGCCATAGTGGGGTGTGTCAGGAATGGACAGGAGGAGGAGTATAGGAAACTGATACAGGACTTTGTGATATGGTGCAACTCAAACTACCTGCGTCTCAATATCACCAAGACCAAGGAGATGGTGGTGGACTTTAGGAGATCTAGGCCTCATATGGAGCCAGTGATCATTAATGGAGAATGTGTGAAGCAGGTTAAGACCTACAAGTATCTGGGAGTACAGTTAGACGAGAAGCTAGACTGGACTGCCAACACAGATGCCTTGTGCAGGAAGGCACAGAGTCGACTGTACTTCCTAAGAAGGTTGGCGTCATTCAATGTCTGTAGTGAGATGCTGAAGATGTTCTATAGGTCAGTTGTGGAGAGCGCCCTCTTCTTTGTGGTGGCGTGTTGGGGAGGAAGCATTAAGAAGAGGGACGCCTCACGTCTTAATAAGCTGGTAAGGAAGGCGGGCTCTGTCGTGGGCAAAGTACTCGAGAGTTTAACATCGGTAGCTGAGCGAAGGGCGCTGAGTAGGCTACGGTCAATTATGGATAACTCTGAACATCCTCTACATAGCACCATCCAGAGACAGAGAAGCAGTTTCAGCGACAGGTTACTATCAATGCAATGCTCCTCAGACAGGATGAAGAGGTCAATACTCCCCAATGCCATTAGGCTTTACAATTCTACCGCCAGGACTTAAGAACTTTTTAAAAGCTATTAATGCTTTTTGAGATAGTGATTTAGATGCATATCATATTTTTTTTTTTACTGAGTTAAGTATTGTATGTAATTAGTTTTGCTACAACAAGTGTATGGGACATTGGAAAAAAAGTTGAATTTCCCCATGGGGATGAATAAAGTATCTATCTATCTATCTATCTATCTATCTATCTATCTATCTATCTATCTATCTATCTATCTATCTATCTATCTATCTATCATTCTATCTATCTATCTATCTATCTATCTATCTATCTATCTATCTATCTATCTATCTATCTATCTATCTATCTATCTATCTATCTATCATGGTATCTTAGCCGATAATGATACTGGGTTGCAGGAGAGTCTGGTCTGGCAGTTCAGTATTTCGGAGTTCCTTTGCTGCAGAAGTGATAGAGCGGGATGGACTAAAGGAGGAGAGTAGAGTTAATAGTCAGGGAAAATTCTCGGCTGTCTTCCGTCAGTGCAGATGGAGAATTCGACTAATCCAGGTCCCCCTCCTCCGCGGGGTCGTTTAACGCGCTCAATGTCCCGGACAGACGCGCAATGGGTGAAACCGTAAACAAGGAAAGTTATGATCACGTTTATGGGGATAGATTACTGACCACCCAATGGTCAAGAGTATTTAGACGGCCAGCTTTGTGGAGATATCGCTGTGTATTGCAGGAGCATTACGGTTGTGAGAGTAGGTGTTTTTAACATTTCGCACGTTGAATGTTAATTCCACACTTGTAAAGGACAAGATGGGTAGGTGATCGTTCAGGATTTTTTTTTTCTTTTGTGCGTTGACGAACCAACGAGAGCGTGCGCGATACTTGATCTGCTCTGATGAAATAAATGAGACAGGACAAGAGGTAGAAGCTTGATTTAACGAACACTTTGCAACTCGTGATCACAATGCCTCATTGGGGAAGGTCAATTTGGACAGTATTGAAAAACATTTGGCGATTGAGGCAGGATGTTTTCTGGTAAGTGAGACGCGTTCAGCAATGAAAATCGGAGCGTAGAAAACTCGTATGGGCCTATCAGAAATAAAGATAGAGACAACACGAGTGAATAACCTTTGCTTTCAAGAGTAATGATGTTTTGGCACCTCGCTCCCGATGCCGGCGGAGACGGACGAGGTCCCTCACTATGATTTGGCTGCTGTTTTCACTAAAGACACATAGACCTCTGGGGGAGAGTTTGTGGTGTAGAGGACACTAAATGAGCCTAATTCGGCCGGATGGTTATGTCTTCAAGTCATTCCAACAGATTTCTGAGGCCAAATTTCCCCTGACGGAACCATGCTGTCTCTGGTCTACGTTATTATGTGTCTCCAAGTCCCCTGAGACTTCATCCTTAATGAGTCTCTTCTCAACATCTTCTCAACCTCTGTGGTCAGACTGACCGGCGTAGATTTTTCCTGTCTTCTGACTCTCCATGCTTGAAGTGTGAAGTGATATTTGCAATTTTCCTGTCTTCCGGAAAAAATCTAGAACCGAGTGGTTGTTGCAAGATCTTCACTAATACCCCTACCATGTCTTCAGCCAGCGCTTTTTAAACTCTGGGGTGTACAGCATCTGGTAACTCCAGTCTACCTTCAGACACTTGAGTTAGTCACTTACCTTCTCTCCGGTCATGGTAACTTCACACACTTCATACCCCTGACACCTGTAACTTCCATCACGCGGCTGGTGTTTTCCAGACTGAAGACCGATGCAAAATACTAATTAGTTTATCCGCCATTTCAAGGTCCCACAGTGCTACATCTCCAGCATCGCTGTCAAGCGGTCCGATGTCCAAACTCGCTATTTTTTAGTTTATGTATCAGAAGACACTTTTGGTAACCTTGTTAATATTATTAGCTTGCTTACTTTCGTACCCGAACTTTACCTTCATTATGACTTTCCAGTGTTTCAACTTCCCACTAATATTGCTCAATTGTACGCCCTCTCTTTTGCTTTTCATGTTGGTTTCAAAATCTCGTATTTAGAAATTAAGATATAGGAGAGAAGTAGGCCATTCGGCCTATTCAGTCCGCGTCGTCAATCAATCATGGGGTGATCCCAATCTTCCAGTCATCATCACTTCCCTGTGTCTTCATCCCATAACCATTGAAGCCCAGGCTAATCATGAACCCATCTATCCCTGCCTTAAATACATCGAATGACCTGCCCTCTACAGCCGCTCGTGGCAATAGATTCCACAGATTTACCAACCTCTGACTAAACTAATTTGTCCGCTTTTCAGTTCTAAATGGACGTCCTTCAATGTTGAAATGGTGCCCTCTTGGCCTGGAATCCTCTACAATGGGAAATAACTTCGCCATATCTAATCTGTTTAGGCCTTTTAACATTCGGAATGATTCTATGATAACCAGCTCATTCTCCTGAACTCCATGGAATACAATTCAAGAGCTGCCAAAAATTCCTCTTACGGTAACCCTTTCATTGATCGAATCATTAAGGTTAATCTTCTCTGAACCATCTCCAATAGCAGCATACATTTTCTAAAATAAGGAGCCTCAAACTGCACACAATGCTCCGTGTGGTCTCACGAGTGCCTTATCGAGCCTCAACATCACAGCTCCGCTCTTATCTACTATACCTCGAGAAATTAATGCCAACACTGCATTCGACTTCTTCAGAAACGTTTCAACTTGGAGGTTAACCTTTAGGGTATCTTGCACAAGGACTCCCAAGTGCATTTGATCTCTGTATTTTGAATTCTATCCTCATCCAAATAATAGTCTGCACGTTTATTTTTTTCCACCAAAAAATATGGCTATTCAATTTCCAACATTCTATTTCATTTTCCACTCCTCGACACTACCCGCTCCTCACTTATGCTGCAACGGTGAAACGCCACTGGTAACCGGCACCCAGACCAGTCGCGAAGGCATTTTCTTTCAGAAAACTATACTGGCTTTGGCCTATCTTGTCATGTGCCTGCAGGTACTCCGTAATCCCATCGCTAACAATCATTTCCAGCAACCTCCCAACCACTAATATCTGGCTAACAGGCCCTCTTAAATGGCGGAATAACGTTTGCAATTTTCCAGTCATCCGGTACGCCAAAATCGATCAATACTTGAAAGATTATTGTCAATGCCTCCACAATTTGCAGCATTAAAATGTGGGGGTATATCTCAGTGGTAGAGCATTTGACTGCAGATCAAGTGGTCCCTGGTTCAAATCTAGGTGCGCGCTTCAAAAAAAAATATATATTTCCTCAAAGTGACCACGGCGATGATATAGAATGTAATTTCATTTATTGGAGTTTAATGCTGATAAGTGTGAGGTGCTACATTTTGGTAGGACTAATCAAAATAGGGCATACATGGTAAATGGTAGGGCATCGAGGAATGCAGTAGAACAGAGTGATCTAGGAATAATGGTACATAGTACCCTGACGGTGGAATCTCATGTGGATAGGGTGGTGAAGAAAGCTTTTGGTATGCTGGCCTTTATAAATCAGAGCATTGAGTATAGGAGTTGGGATGTAATGTTAAAATTGTGCGCTTTGGTGAGGCCAAATTTGGAGTATTGTGTACACTTCTGTTCAGCGAATTATAGGAAAGATGGCATCAAAATAGAGCGAGTACAGAGAGGAGTTACTAGAATGTTACCTGGGTTTCAGCACCGAAGCTACAGAGAAAGGTTAATCATGTTAGGTCTTTATTCTTTGCAGCGTAGAAGGCTGAGGAGGGACTTGATAGAGGTGTTTAGAATTATGAGGAGAATAGATAGAGTTGACGTTTTTCCATTGAGAGTATGCGAGATTCAAAACAAGAGGACATGAGTTGAGATTTAGTGGGCAAAAGTTTAGCGGTAACTCCAGGTGGAATGTCTTTACTTAGAGAGTGGTAGCTGTGTGGAACGAGCTTCCAGTAGAAGTGGTGGAGGCAAGTTCGGTATTATCATTTAAAGTAAAATTGGATAGGTATATGGACAGGAAAGGAATGGAGTGTTATGGGTTGAGTGCAGCTCACTGGGACTTGCTGAGAGTAAGCGTTCGGCACAGACTAGAACAGCCAAGATGGCCTTTTTCCGTGCTGTTATTGTTATATGTTATATGGATATATGGATACCTCCTTGATTGGTCAATGTATGAAAGGATACTGGAGGGCAGCGGGGACAATGCTGAAGAATGGGATTGAGAAGAGAAATGGATAAGCCGTGATGAAATGGTGGTGCAGACTCGATAGGCCAAATGGCCTAATTCTGCTCTGATATCGTATGGCATTTTGGTAACGTAATCTGTATTCTGAAACTCTGTTCCATAAGTCAAGAATATCCTTTTCAGGGAAGTTGATGGGGATGTGATTTTAATTTGGTTGGAAGCCCCGCCCCCCCACCTCCCACTATTTCTGGCACTCCTGATCGGCCTCCAATTGCAGACCGCTCACGCGGCGTTCCACCGCCGCCATTCGCAACATCCCTTGCTCCCGTTACATTTACAAACTCGCTTTCCACTCCATTCGGGTGCATATGTCAGTGGCTCTATGCACAGTAGCATAGTTCCATACAGAGTTTACCATGGATATTCTGCAAAACCTGACGCGTCTAAAATTTCCAATAAACAGTGGGCTTTGCTCAACTGCTTCCTATATGAATTTTGTCAGACTTTGTCAGATTACGAACGATGGAGAGGTAACATCTGTTGAACTGCGCAGACGCAGAGTGAGAAACTGATTTAGCAAGGTTGGGGTGAGAGAAGACTCTGGTCCTGGGTAATGCAATCGATCTTCTGTAGCTTGACACCCTACGGAGAAATTTCTATTACAACCCTTCCTGTTATCCTTGCCTTCGAAACGTCTGCTTTGCAATTGTCTCTTGAGATACAACCACCAGTTTACTGAATCAAGCAACCAAAGTCAACTGCGATATTATCGTACTTTCCCTGTTGTTCCAAGGCTTTCTCTTCACTTTCATTCACCCGACAATGTCCATTCTGAAACATCGGAATCACGGTCAGTCCAGAAGCCGTTGCTCTCCTTGTGATTGTCAAGTCTCTGTGATAATTTGTAATTTATTCACCCACTGTAACAATTACTCCAACTCATTGACCATTTGCCCTGTTTCCTACTTGAACTGTATTTGCCGCAATGATATATCTTACTGTTAACCTATTGAATACCAGAATTAAACAGATCGGTAGCAACGGTGTTAAAATGCTATCCAGAAATTCGTATCCTTTCCACATGGGTGAGGTAGCGTATTTAGCTGTGAACGCGCAATGCCACGGTATGTTGTCAATGATGACGTACGGTTCAACGGCAAAGTAATAGGGGACACATTTCCCGCAGCTCACTATAACCACAATCACGATAACCACCGTTGCTGTTCGTTCAGTGCAGTATCGTTCCCGGAGCTTTCGACAACATATTGCGATGAAACGATCGAAGGTAAAACTGACCGTAAATCAAACAGAACAGTCCCTCGTTACAACCCTAAATACAAGTGTCAAGGCGCATACAGGAGTGATGAGCAGGGATCTAAAACAAATGTAGAATTTGTTGGTCCGTTCCAGTAAACGGAAAAATATAATCATCGTCAGATCCGCTGATGCCATTCCAACCAGGTAACGGGTGATGCATTTGGAGAGACCGCATTTTCCCCGAGATAGGATCACAATCGCCGGTAAATTAACCTCAAGAAATCTGTAAAAAATAAAAACGGAATTATTGTTGGCTGCAACTCTCTGAATGTCTAGTATTCTTCCGATGATAAGCAGTATATGTTATTTTTTCGAACTACAAAGCAGAAATTCAATGTATGCGGACTCCGTCAGCTGCTGAAATGGGACATTTTCTAATCAGTGTTGATTCTAACATAAACCATCATCCTGAACAATCAACATGGACAATCAACTACAACTGATATATTTTGTAACATCGACGAAGCACATTCGCATCTGACATTGAGGACGGGACATTAGCACGGCAGGAGAAATGGAGTGCACTTTATTGAAGGGAGAGATAGGATGATTTTTTCCTTCGATTGTTCTGGTCATTTGGAAACATTTGATTGACGAAAAAGTAACAGCTGATACCTGTATCACAATAAAGCGCGCTGTACGTATGTTCTGCTAAGCATTTAAGAGATCGAGAGCAATATTCCAGGGACCCTTGATAATAAAAAGTCACGAGCCCACCCGATATTAGATGCGGTTTGTGGACCGATTACTGAACGTCCTTTTCCTGCACACACACATGGGCCGTTCGGTGTGAGGAATTGATCTACTCCTGGTGAAAGACTTGACCAATTTAGCCGATACCCATGTCTTCCGGTGCAGTCTATTTAATTTTAAAGACATTAGTCAGAGCTGCCACAGTTCCACCACCATTTACTCATCAATATTCGGTTTGAACAGACGTAGAATTTAAAATCTCTGATCTATCATGTTCCAGACCGGTCTATTATTTGCCACGGAGACAGAATTAAATACTGTAAAATGCAAAGCATTATATTCGGACTGAAACTGTGTGCTGAAAATCCAAAGCTGCTGATTTGGATCCAACACCGGATAAGCAGAGAGATGATGGTTGATTTGTTGACTGTGACTAGCGTGCCGCTGGGATTGGGGTCAGTCGCGTTGTCATTTATCATCTATTACAATGATTTGGTTGTCAATGTTAACAGGTAGATCAGAGTAAATGCGGAAGGTCCCAAAACTGGGGGCGTCCTGTACAGCCAGGAAGGTTAGGGAAACTTGAGCGTGATCTTCACTGTCTGGGAAATGGTGGAATTGAACCTGGGCAAATGTGATGTGGTCAGCGTCTGGAGAAAAACACGCAGCAGGGAAATTGCTGTTGCTGATTTCGTACTCTGATCGGGGTGAGCCGGTCGTTAAGGAGAGATCTTAACTCATTTTATCACTACATTGGGTCGTGTTTATATTTCGAGGCACGGGCTCATTATTGTTTGCGTATATCTAAATGAAATTCGACGATATTTGTTTGCTTATCCTGTTACACTCTTTTGTTTAGCCATTCACACGAAAATAAATCCAAATATTCTCCCGTGGTTTTCCAGATAAAGAACCTCAATTTCGAAAATAGTAGTTTCAGATAATGGAAAACATCGGGGAACATGAAAATGGCGAGCTTTCATCACCTTTACACAACCGATATGATATTCTCTGATGTCTCATACCAGGAATAAAAGAGGATTATGATTGTTAAAATGCCATGTGTACACATAAACTAACGTTCAGCATATATAACTATTGAAGAAAACGTGCTAAATGCTGCAAATAAATGTGTATGTGTTTTATTTTCAATCGGACAGTGTGATCACAAAAAGGGAGAATTATTGTACATCACTAATCAGATTAACTACTGTCAAGATGAGGTGCAGTTAAGGCGTTATATTTCGGTACTTGCAGAAGCACGAAAACGTTCAGTTATATGTTTGTGCAAAATAAAATGTAGAGCTTTTGTTTCCAAAAGAGATTTTGAACTGATTTGTAAATATTGCTCGAATGAGACAAAACTTTGCAATGGAGAGAATAAAGAGATATCTGCATTTGGGAAGTGATGTGAAACACAGCCGAATGATTGTCCGCAAACTCTCCATTAGGCACACTCACTGTCATCTGTTTGTGCTACTGGAGATTGGATTGGATGACAGCAGACGTATTAACTGTAATACTGAAACGTCAGAACGTTTACTCGCTTGGTGTATAGTTCATAGAAGCACTTCCGTTCTATTTGCAGAATGGTCCGCGCTTTACTAACTTGTCCCTGACCACAATGATGTTTTCATTACTTCCCTTGAGCCATCACTGAGCTGAAATGATAATATCACTGCTGGCCAGCCTGACAGCATCATAACTAATCCTACTGACCATCGTTAACCCTAATGACAATGTTGTCGTTTCAGCAGCCTCAAATGATGAAACTGATGACGTCCCGTCGTAATCTTGTTATTCACTGAAATACATTCCTGAGATATCCATATTTTGAAATTCTCATCTATGTACACAATTCATCTGTAGATATTCAGACTAGTTCCGAAGTCCTGTGTAGTTTGGTGGGCGCCGAAGATGTTTCGAATGGTGGCAGCAGGTGCGGTTGGCAGTCTGAACGGCCCCCCGTGCCCTCCTCCGGCAGTGGAGCACCAGGGCCTTGACCGACGGGTCTTCTACCGTAAACACCTTCGCAGAGAATGCCGGGGATCGGCAACCATGAAGATCACAGAAGTTCATATACCGTTGCAGAGGAGGTGAGTACATTTCTACGGTAGGAGTCGAAAATGCAGCGCAAAATCTTGTTCACCTGCTGAGTTGTCCATGCTGACTGACCGTTGTTCTGTAGATTATAACCAAACGAGAAACTGTCTGAGGCGAGGGGGCTCTCTGTCATGAAGGCTTGGAAAACAGCTGGACTGTTGGAAAGTCGAAAAGTCACCTCCAGGCATTCGTAGTGATCAGCAGCGTTATGGTCGTATTCTTCGACTCGTCACTTGGCAGATGCAGATCCATTGTACACTCTCCGTATATTCAGTCCAGTGAAGGGTGCACCATGTTGAGTGTTTTACCTCCGCTCCGGCGCCGGCTGGGGGCTGGGATGGGCGGGTAAATCTGTGCAGTAGCGCGTTGACTGAGCAGTCATTCATGGCTTGGTCTGATGTGGGGTGAGATCGCGCAGATGAACCTGGGGCGAGGTAAGACTCGCAAGGACGTTGATCGCGATGTGTGTTGTCAGAGAGGAGACACGGGGCTGGATTTCCGTTTACTGAAGCTGTTGGCTAAGTTGTGGTCTTTCTCTGCACTGCGCTCGAGGATTTCATTCGTCTCCTAAGTTTTAGCGGATGAAGTCAGCTGATCCGGCAAGTCGGTCAACAACTCAGCAGTGAGGCTGATCACCACGTGAAGTGAGAGACGTGGGCGGAGAGCCAGGGGTAACCCAAGGTCAGAGGATGTAAAAAGGTGGATTTGTGGTACTCTATGATGATCTCCTGCACTGTTCGTATGTTTGCCCTGACCAAATCATACCCTCAGGCAAATCTGGCAATTGCCATGATGTTGAAGGGTGAGAGAGTGGCTCGGTAGGGAGCACAAGCTGAACACCCGGAGTCCACACAGACAAGCTGCTGCTGCGTTGGAATCCACCAGAGCTGCTCAGGAATAGTCGTCGCGGTCTCCCGTTCGACGAGGGCAGATCGGTGGGCGTGTTCGATACATGTGGAGACCTTTCATATAGCAGGTTGTACTGGACAGTTAGCTGGCAGGCAATATAGAGAGAATTGGCTGAATGGATATATAATTGGCTTCAACGTACAAAGCAGAAGGTAATATTGGAAGAATATTTGTTTTTCAGACGAGATATCCTGACTAATGATATGCCTCAAGTATCTATACTGTGTTTATTGTTTTCTATCTTCAAAATCAGTGGTGGGAAGAAAAAATACAAGACGTGATTCAACACTTTACCAGTATAGCTGTTACCGATATGGGTGATAATGTGCACAGTGAAGAGTGTTATCTAATTCCACAGAAATTCGATCGACTGATTAAGTGGGCCGAGGTGTGCGAAATGGGAATGAATTCGGATGAGGTGGAGATGCTGTGTTGGGAAAGTCAATGTTGAATATGACCTATTAACGGTTTGTCCCTGGAGATTGCAGTAGCAGAGAGGAACTGAATGTCTATAGGTCCCTAAAAGCGGCAATGCAACATCAAGCAAGGCTGCTCTTGGACTGGTGTGTTCAGCTATAGCGGGCCAGCTATCGAACAAATGGTATTACACTGAATATAGTGCAGGAGTGATTTATCAACATGTTACTAGGAGATAAGTAATTCCAATGTGAGAGAAGTTGGACAGCAAGAACATTATTCATTGGAGCTGAGCAGAATGAAGGGTCAACATATGGATGTGCCTGAGATAACGAGGAGTATCAACAGGGTGAATGCACTCAGTCGTTTTCCGAGATTTGTATAAAAGTCAATAAAAATGGCATTGGTAGGAAATGGACATTCAGGAAAGGTGTAGTCATGTACAATAACATCATTTCAAAGCAGTTGGAGAGATGCATTCTTTGGGAAGGTTTGGAAGGTTATCCACCGGACGTTGACTGTAAGCGTGATGTAAGCGCAACAGGATCGGCAGTAATGTGAATTCAATGGGGTGTGAGGACAGAGCGTCAAATTGCAATAAATCATGTTTCTCCATCGACAGATTATTTGTGTTTTTATCCATTTATCGATTCTATAGGCACAGGTGGCTCCAGCTGTTTACATAAGTCCCGTCAACATAACGCCATCCAAGTGAGCAGCCACTGTCTGCATTAGCGGCAGACACGGGAAGGATTCTGCAGAGAGCGGGCCGGAGAAAACTGAACAGACTAGTCCATGTGCAGACCTATTTTCCACACCACCAGCTATACCGGTAACATCTGCAAAATGCAGAACCATAGTATGTATATTGTCTTCTGACCGTTGTTGTGGAAGGTAGCAAGCAACAAAACCAACACAGATGACTGGAACATATCCTTAGTCATGGACCTATAGTCCGAAGAAACAAACAGCCACTATCGCACTCTGCTTTCTATCATGAAGTCAATTGCGCCTACAGTTAGCCAATTATCCAGACAGTGCAAGCGAGCTAACCACTCAGAGAAGCCTGCCATATGAAAGGCCTCCGAATGTACCGGGCACGCCTGCCGCTCTCCTTTCGTCGAACCGTAGACCACGACGACTATTCTTTGTAAGATCTGGCGAATTCAAACACAGCAGCAACTTGACTGTGTGGGCGCAATGTGTGCAGCTTAGCTCACCACTGAGCCTCTCTCTCAGCCATTAACGTCAAGGCATTTGCAGGACGTCCCTGTCGGTGTGGGTTGGTCAGGGCGCGCATACGGCCTGTGCTCATGAGCGTCGCGGACCCCTACCTCCATCATATTCCTTCCGATTGACTCGCCCAGCACTGCGCTGATCTTGGCTTGCCCCTGGCCCTCAACCCAGGACGCTCCTTTCAGCTGCTCAACCGCTTCGCTGCTGAGTTGCCGACCCACTTGCCGGACACTGGCCAGCAACCTCAGTTGATTACATTTGATAAAACCCTGGAGACGAATGAAACACTAGACATCAGCAAACTCCCACAGGAATGGCATGACTTATTCAGCGCCTTCAGCAAATGTAACTCGAGCACGTAGTCTCTCTCCGACAACACGCTGTGCGATTGGCCTGCTGCCGGGTACTACCTCTCCTCGAGGTGGTCTGTTCTACCTCACCCGTTATAGGACTCAATCAATGATTTACCATTAAGCCGACGCATTCCACACGGCTTCATTCGCCAGACAGTCCCCGGCCGCCACCGGAACGGATGTGAAACACTCAACGGGATCGAGACTTCACCATTTGGATCTATTAAGTGTGTACAATGAATTTGTATCTGCCAGGTGAACAATGGGAGACGGCGATCATAACGCACCGAACACCATTCTAGCTGTTAACCGCACTTACTATCGCCATACTACTGTCCTGGCGCCCAGCCAGACTACTGAGGTCTGGGGAACTTGTGTGGATTTCTACGAGCTGACATTTCTACATGGTGGAACAATTCAAATTATGTACAATTTAGGAATGTACTCCAGTGAATGGCCAGGTTACAATTTAATCAGTTGGTGCTGCAGAAGCGGCAACATTATTTGTAGGGTTAACTAAGTGAGTAGGATTGTTAAAAATGCCGTCAGCCTGGCCAGCAGTGACATTATCACTTCAGCTCAGTGATGGTTCAATAGCAGCAGTAATAACACCAGTGGTCAGAGACGTGTTATTAAAAGCGCAGACCACTCTGCTTATTGAGCAGAATGTGTCTTTGAACAATGAACAGCGCCCGTAATAGTTCCGTGTTACGAAAATTATCGTCAATGTGTCTGCTTCATGTCTGCTGTCGTTCAGTCTAAATCCAGGTTGGCTCCCCAGTGACTCAGACAGATGTCCGTGAGTGCGCTTAGTGGATGGCTGTGTACATTCACCCGGCTGTGTTTCACATTACTGTCCATCTGCAGAGACCCCTTTATTCTGCTCCTTCCAATGTTTTGTTACATTCCAATAACTGAGCGTAATACGTAGTTCTGCAAGTGCTGAAGGATAACTGGCTAACAACATCTCATTTTAACTGTAATTATCTGAATAGTGATGTGCAATATTTCTCTCGTGTTGTTCTATACCGCCTGCTTGAAACAACTAAAACATACATTCTTATTCCCATTATGTTAAAATTGAAATTGTACAAGGCATTGGTAAGGCCAAATTTGGAGTATTGTGTACAGTTCTGGTCACTGAATTATAGGAAAGATGTCAACCAAATAGAGAGAGTACAGAGAAGATTTGCTAGAATGTTACCTAGGTTTCAGCACCTAAGTTACAGGGAAAGGCTGAACAAGTTACGTCTTTATACTTCGGAGGGTAAAAGGTCGAGGGGGTACTTGATAGAGGAACTTAAAATTATTAGGGGGGTAGATAGAGTTGACGTGGGTAGTCTTTTTCCATTGAGAGTAGGGGAGATTCAGATAAGAGGACATGAGTTGAGAGTTAGGGGGCAAAAGATTAAAGGTAGCACGAGGGGGAATTTCTTTACTCAGAGAGTGGTAGCTGTGTGAACGAGTTTCCAGTCGAAGTGTTAGAGGTAGGTTCGGCATTGTCATTTAAAGTAAAATTGGACAGGTATATGGACAGGAAAGGAATGGAGGGTTGTGTGCTGAGTGCTGAGGACTTGGTGTGAGTAAGCGTTTGACACAGACTAGAAGGGCCGAGATGGCCTGTTTCCGTGCTGTAGTTGTTATATGGTTATATGGCTATTCAACACATTTTGTTTTCAAACGTTATGTATAACTAACCTATGGTTTACACGTATAAAGGGTATTCTGACAATTACATTCGCTATTTTAGTCCTGGTATGAGACATCAGAGTAAAACATATTGGTTCTGTCAAGTGCAATTAATGAAGAATCAGCTTTCGTATGTTTCCCGGTCGTTTCCATTATCTGAATTTATCAATTTTCTTCATTCTTTTTCTTTATTCGCAAGCCCACTGAAGAATGCCCGCATTTATTAAGTGCGGAGTAACTAAATACGACTGTAACAGGATTTGTAAGTAAATAACGCCGAATTTCATTTATCTGTCCTGAACTACCGAGTCAATCCCGATATCAGAACGAAAGTAGTAACAACAACAACCGAGGTTCAATGTTCTCATGTTCGACTGCTGCTTTTACCCCATTGGTACACGGACAGGATATCCCCGTACTCTGAACGGTATAACCGGTAAAATCCGGTCCATAACTACAAGTTGAAAGAAAATTATGTTCTTAAAGTTTGCCATCTCCTGCTGAGACTGCACTTTTGAGGTATTGGTTCTCCTGTACGTAATGTCAGAGAAAGCACTGATAACACAAGTGTGGTCAGTAATATGCCTGTAGGGTACATTCAATGCAGTAATGGATCTTTCGAAGGAGAGAAATAGCCCCAGTTGTTTCGTCACAGCATAGTAAGGGAATCAAATTATCTGCCTCGTAAATGTAATCCTTCACAATCTGTCTAAATATATATACATCTATATATCTTTCTATTTATACGCGCACATTGGCGATACACGATAAATTTTCTTTAAAGTAGTCGTGGTGGGACAATTTCGATGGAATATAGAGAATCCTAACTGGAGAACAAATGTCTACTTGAAATGATTGTGAAAATCGTGCAGGGTGAAATCCCGGAGGAATATCCGTTAGCATTGTGTCATGTTTTGGTTTAGTTTGCTTCTGATTTGCTTTGTTATATCATTTCCATTTTTTTTTAATGTTGCTAGTTGGTGTTTGGAGTCTGTCGTTTCCGACACGACGTAAACCTGTGCGGGAGCAGTTTTATATTGAAGAAACCGTTGTACTGGGGCAGTTCCCCTCTCTCGTACTGAAATATCTCACAATGGTACGAAAAATCGTCACTCATCTCATCTCTCTCAGCTTGGTCTTACACCTACGACCATCACTTCGCCGACTCATCTGCTTGGCTGATGAATTGTTGACGCACTGACAGGACCAGAGACCCGTAACCTCAGTTGACTTCCTGCGGTAAAGCCCTGTAGATGAATGAAACCCTCGACTTCTGCCAACTCCTACAGTAATAGCACAACTTAGCCAGCGCCAGAAGCAAATAGAAACCCAGCACCCAGTCTCCTATTGGACAAAACGTGCGCGATCGTTCTCCTCCCAGCCACTCGCTCTCTCCAAGTTATCTGGTTTAACTCACCTCTCATCAGACCCAAACCATGAATAACTATTGAGTCCTCGTGCTCCAGCACAGCTCCCTTCGCCCATCACAGTCTCCAGCCGGCCCCGGAGTGTTTATAAAGCAGACAATGGGGCCAAGGCCTTCACCGAACTCGGGAGTGCGGACACTGGTTCCGCTTCTGCCACGTGATGAGTGGGAGACGATGAGCATAAGGCCTTCTGGTCACTAGGAATACTTGACTATGCCTTTTGGACCTTCCAACAGTCCAATACATGAGTATATCCCCCGAGCGATACATCAGCGATATCCTCCGAAACATGCCCAGTGTTTAGCTCTCTCTTTCTTGCGTCAGTGAGTTTCTCCTTTTGTTATAATCTGCAGACCAACGTGCAGTCAGAAAGAGCTAAGGATTAGATTTCACATTGCTGCCCATCTATAAAGGCTTCTTTATTCTGCTCCTTACAAAATCCTTTTCTTATTGGAGCAAAATTTACAGATTATTTCAAAATCTTTAAGAGAAAAACGGTCTTATTTTTATTGTGAACAAACACATAACTGAGCGTATTCCGCAATTATGCAAGTACCGAAATATAACGGGTTAACTACATCTCAGCTTGCCTGTAATTAAGCTGATTAGTGATGTGCAATAATACTCCGTTGTTGTTATTAGACAACAAAAAAGGAGCATACACGAGGAAATCTGCAGATGCTGGATATTCAAACAACACACAAAATGCTGGTGGGACACTGCAGGTCAGGCAGCAGAAAGACAGTAAGAGATTTGATAGTAGTGGGGAGAGGGGGAAATTCGAAATTCTTACTATCTTTCCTTTCACTTAGTCCTGACGAAGGGTCTCAGCCCGAAACGTCGACAGTGTTTCTCCTTATAGATGTTGCCTGTTCTGCTGTGTTCCACCAGCATTTTGCCTGTGTTACCAAGAATTAGCACATTTATTGGCACCATTCAGCACATTTTTCTTCAATAGTTAAGTATCTTAAAGGTGTGTTCACGTTCATACAGGGTATTTTAACAACTCTATTTACTATTTCATTCCTGGTATGAGACATCGGGGAAAATCTTATTGATTGTGTAAGGCTGCAAAGGATGACGGCTCGACATTCTCATGATCCCCGGTGGTGTCCATTATCTGAAGTTACTTTACACAAGCTGCATCCATTTTTGGATTTGAGGTTCTTCATCTACGAACCTACTAACTAATGCCTGGATTTTTTTACATACCAACCAACTAAATAAAAGTGTAACAGGACCTACAAATAGATAACGCCGAATTTCATTTTGACCGAAAATGAAAATGTGCCCGTGCCTCAAAATATAAACATGGCGAATGATATGATAGAAAAATACTGAGTGATCAGTACGAGATCAGCAGCTAAACCCGAAGTTCCGTGTCATTATATTCCTCTGCTCTTTGGGTCACTCGCAAGTACGTTATCTGTACATCTTTGTCCTCTGAACTGTATAACAGGTAAAATATAGTCACTAACGATAAGGTGCGGGGATATTCCAGGTGAAACGGTAATATTAGGTTATCCCAGTGTGGCAGCCTCCATTTTGGTAAGAAATAAGATAAGGTTGGGGAACCGCATTGTGGAACACCAACGCCTGGTCACCTTCTAAAATGCAGGCCTTTTGCATTAGCGAATGAATGTGTAAAGAATTCCCAGTATTCATATCGAAATGGATCTGCGCCGTTCAATAAGTATAGTACACAGTGAACGCCAGTTTGATTGGCAAATTGAGTTTTAAATTACTTTGCAACAGGAGGCAAAGATGAAGAGTGGAGACTTGCTCTGATAGTCGCCACTTAAAATACCCTATTTACTTTCCACACATGGCAGGAAGCAAAAGGATGATGGATTATTCCCCACTTAACGACAATATAAATCTTTCGTAAGTCACAGGAATATTGATAGCAACCGGAACAGGAACCACGCTTCATCATATATCAGTCGGTAGTACCGTGTGCTGTGCTCGTCCAGGAAGCAATTTCAGTGACAGGAACTATGGCCGGAGCATTAGGAACACTGCTCTAGAGAAATATACCCCCGTCCATCATTATTCTTCTTTCTGTTTCTTTTAAATAGCCACTTGAAAAAAACTGCAACCGCACAGAAATTAATCTACCACATACGCTGCCGGCTCCTTCCCCATCAGGTGATGGGGAAATCTGCGTGCATTCACCGTGTCCCTGCAGCACACTAGTCACAGTCAAAGAAACAACGACTCATTTTTTGGCTTCTTTGGCGAGAGCAGTGTTGGACCAATGCTGTTTCAGTCTGATGCGTCTCAATGAGACGTTGAAGTCAAAGTGCGATTTTCACCTAAAAAAAATTGTGATGACTCTACAATGATTCTCGGGGAGATAAGCAGCTCTTTGGAATTTCAGCACACAATAATCACTGCGAATATAACTTATTGACATTTTATAGCGACATGTTTTGGTGATTCTCAATAGATTCAGTCTGATAGAAAAGCAAGATACCTGAAGGTAAATCAGAGAAAAGATAAATAACAACTTCCTGTCAAATAATAGAACAGCCTGAGAACCTTCCATTAGCTGGTTGATTTTATGTCCTACTTCTGACAAATCAGAAAACGGATGGAAAAGTAGTGTCAGAATCATGACAGTTTGATGGGTTTTTTTCATTGTTAAATAGATTGCACGGCACGTCAGAGATATGGGGTGGTCAAGACATTCACTGGAAGAGGTCCTGGTCTTCGTGCCGAATGGCCTGTGTGAGTGTGAGAAAGCATTGTTCTTCAAGCTGTCCACAATCTTCGCTAATTTTGTGAAGACACGTGCTCTTTTTTTATGACAAGTCCTCAGAATATCGTTGTGGATCTTTTTTAAATGTTTCGAACAATGTAAGTACAATATAAATTTTTGTGGTATTTGTTACAGTGACATGCTTCACTCCAACCACCTGAAAAAAAAACGAAGGAAAACTATGCTCGCTTTTAACAAAGAAATCTACTCCATTTCATCTGCTGGCTCAGCCCCTTTCCCGCAATTTCAGAAGCGAACGCTCGGCCAAATGTTACCAAATAAATCAATTTTAAAATGACTGCCTATGAAAGAAAAAAACACGGATATAAAAATGTCTTATTTAAGTAGCTGAGGCCAGGTGTCATGGAAAATAACTGACAAGATTCACATTAATGGTTTGTTTTAGTGGACAGGCTTTGTAATATCCCTGAGGAGTCAAATTCAGAGAACGATGACAGAATGAGTAAAAACTGTTCAATAAGTGTGCGTGGTAGCGGGCTGTCACTAATGAGGCTGATGTGGTAAACACGCTAATTGCCTCAGTGGAATTGCTGTCACTTGTATATAACTCTGTAAAACTGATCACCGGTCCATGTGAGAAGTTTGGAACATTCCGTTGATAACGCTGATTCTAATTCTGACGGAATATGGGATATCCAGCGATTTACTACATCGCGGCCATTTTCTATCCTGCATTTGTAGCGATTGGTGTCCTTGGTAAGACGATTTATGGTCAATCTATGTATAGTTGCCTTCACCTTGCTTTTATTGCGCTTCGGACTTTTGATCAGCACAAGTTCTACCCTCGTCTGAGACGTGTCTCCAGAATAAGCGTATTCAAGTATCTGATAGTTTTATTTTCATTTTCCGTATTTTAATCGATGTGATTTCTTTTTCTCAATTACTTTTGTGACGATATTGGCACTGTTTCATAATTTCACCTTGCTCGGCTTTCTGAAGCGATTCTGGTATATGTTTCCCAGGTCGGATTTTCTGTCAATAAATACATCTTCCAACAACAACATAGCCACATAAACGAATGGCTGGCCAGTTTATTTTGCACACCTTGGGTTGTTATTCCATAAACCAGCAAAAGAGAACTCGTGCTTTATGTCTTCCTTATTCCGGTTTGTTAGCACTAACAAAAATCCGTTCAGCTGTTTCGCAATTCATAATGGAAATGGTGACAATCGTGCGGTCACCGGTAAGAGAGTCGGCAAAATCAGAAGCGACGCTCCAAGCTGACGAAAATTGGCCAGCCCACTGGCATTCCAGACCGTTATTGCCCCCAGCACAAACGCAGCGACGCTGTCCACATATCAGAACTTACGTTTTGCGCTTCCAAGCCAGCCATATGCTGCCTAAGAATGGAAGAAGAGGGGCATTCCGACAGGAGCAACTAACGTTTTGTTTTAAATCCTTGTAGTTAATTTAACGGCGATTGTGATCCTGTCTCGCGGAAAATGCGGACTCTCCAAATGCATCACCCGTTACCTGGTTGGAATGGCAACAGCGGATCTGATGGTGGTTATAGTTGTTGCTTTAGTGGAACAGACCAACAATATCTACATTTATTCCAGATCCCTGCTCATCACTCCTGTATGCGCTCTGACATATGCATTAAGGGTTGCAACGATGGACTTTTCTGTTTGGTTTACGGTCAGTTTTACCTTCGATCGTTTCATCGCAATATGTTGTCGAAAGCTCGCAGAACGATACTGCACCGAGAGAACAGCAACTGTGGTTATCGTGATCGTTATTATATTAGGCTGCGGGAGAAGTATCCCGTTTTATTTTGCCGTTGAACCTTATGTCATTATTGACAACATACCGTGGCGTTGCGTCCACACACATGAATACGCTACTTCACCCGTGTGGAAAGGATACGAATTACTGGATAGCATTTTAACGCCGTTGCTACCAATCGGCTTAATTCTGGTATTCAATGGGTTAACAGTAAGACATATAATTGCGGCAAATAGAGTCCGCAGAGGGCTTCGGAACAGCAGTGATAATCAGAAAGATGCCGAGGTGGAAAACCGCAGAAAATCGATGATTCTATTGTTTGCTATATCAGCTAACTTCATATTATTTTGGATGCCCTATGTAGTTCGTTCCCTGAAATGGCAACCGGAAAACTTTTTTTATCTGGACAAATATTGGAATTCCCCGGTTTACATACTGCAACAATTTGGGTACATGTTACAATTTCTGAGTTTGTGCACGAATACTTGTATCTATACACTGACACAGAGAAAATTCAGAAAAGAGCTGAAAAATGGAATGAAGTATGTGTTTACAGTAAATGGCTATCTCTGTAGGTAACGCTCACGTCCAATTGCACTTCTGCGGATATTTCGCAAATAAAGTTTTTTTTTTAATATAAGCAGTTTTGGAAAACGTGTCATGAGTTCAAACAGTCATGTGCGTGGTCTTCCAGCAATCGCAAAATCCAGGGACGATTACATATTTCATACAGTTAAGGTAGGAAACTGGGCAAGAGCTCATGTGCTGGCGTGATTGTTATATTAAATTAAATACCTCCAAATTACCGCAGACTTTGACAATCACAAAGGACAAGAAAGCCTTCTTGACTTTTCCCGGGTTCAGATGTTTCAAAGTGGGCAGAGCCGAGTGAAATAGAGTAAAGGGAGTGACATTGAAACACAGGGATGTTAATATAGTATCACAGCTGCTGAAAGAGAAGACGCCGTGGAAAGATTTTCTATTGATAGACTGTGCGTAGACTTCAGAAGTAGGATGGAAACATCCCTCATGGGAGTTTTCTACACGGACCTCCCCCACTCCAAGAAAGAAATTCAGGAACGAGATTTTCGACTGGTGGCATATTAACACAGTTGTCGCCACAGGCAATTAAACATCGTTAATACACATTGGCAATCTCTCAGGTTAAAATGTTTATCTATGACAGAATATCTCAGCTGTGTGCAGGATGGAGTCCAGGAATAACCAACTGAGCAGCTAATAGTCCAGTCTGCATCTAGTAATAGGAAATGAAACAGATCATATGATAGATCTCTCCGCGGATCAGCATTTCAGAACGACAGATGAAAGCTTCTCGACATTTATTGGAACTTTACACCGCGATAGGAGCAGGTAGCATTGAATGTTTTCAATGGGGGGGGGGGGGGTGAAATTATGATGCTACTAGGCAAGAACTCGGGGAAGTAAACTGGAAGTGATGTACTCGTGGAAAAACGCAAACAAGTGTGTAGATTGTTAATGGAGGACTTGTTTGGGGTGCAGTATAGACTTCTCTCCTTGATGCGGGGAACGGATGGTAGCGTAAGTGACAAGAGATATGGAACACCTCGTCAAGACGAAGAACGAAATAACCTTAAGCTTTGGGAAAAAAAGATCTGGCAGGGCGATGGAAAGTCAAAACCTAGCCCGAAAGGAATTTAATAATGGACTTTGAAGAATCAAAAGGGGACATGGGAAGGCCATGGAAAGTCACAGTAAGATTACTGAAAACAGGAGCATGGTGAGAAAGAGGGTGCGGAAACTTTGGGGATAAAACAAGCATGGGTCTAGAGTGCAAGAGGCAAAGAAGGTTTTTAAGGATACTCTGTTTTGGTATTCACCATTGAGCGCGACATTGATGAAAGCGGATACAGCGTAAAAAAGCAGGTATGCTGGGATATGCCGACAATAATAATTAGGCGCTGGAATCTTGATATAGTTAAAATAAATCATTCTTCTGTTCCAGAAGGGATATACTTCAGGTAATTAGAGAGAGAGGAAATATTCCTGTTCTTTTGGACAAAACGTTTGCGTCTTCACTGGCAAAAGATGCAGTACCGGAGATTTGGACGATGGGGAATGTTGTTCCTTTGTTCAGGCAATGTAATAGAGATAATCTTAAAAATTTTAGACCAGTAAGTCTTCGGTCAGTAGTGGGCAGGCCTTTAGAGAAGATTCTTAGACAGACTATTTATGAGTATCTGGAGAAACGTGTTCTGGTTGGGGATAGTCGGCATGGTATTCTGGGGTCAGGTTGTGCGTTCTGAGCTTGATTGAATTAATGGAAAACGTGAAAAAGTAGACAGATGAAGTCAAAATAGTTGATTCAGATGTATTATTTCCATGGGTTGTTTGACCGGGTTCCCCACGGTAGGCGCCTTCAGAAAGTCAGGTGCCATGGGATCTAGGGGGTCCTAGCTGCGTGGATTCAAAACTGGCTAACCAACAGAAGGCAGAAGAGGTCGTAGATGGAGTATATTCTGCATGGAGGGCAGTGGCCAGTGCGTTCCGCATGGAAAGTATAAACGTCAATGCACTCTATAGCTGTTTCTCGACTCTGCAGTTCTGTTACAGTGTTGTGAGTGACAGTGATCATCCTGCAGCACTTGGATAATTTATTCAATTTAGGCTGATGACGTAAACGGTATGCTGAATTCAGACTTGAACTACAGGCTGTCTGAACTGTATTCCCGTTTACATATTTCAGGGTAGATACTGCAATGACATCTAAACTATCTTTTCCAATCAAACGCTGCATCTCACAATCAGCATGTCAAATTTTCAGTAGCATCTCCTGGTGCTCCCAAAATGAAGTACCTTCCCAATATGCGAATTTTAAATTTCCAATTCAAGTGCACACAAATTTAGCTTTGAAGGGAGGGACTATCGTACACGGAATATATACACTCATGTTTCGATCACATCAGCCTTGAGCCCCCGTAGCTGGTGTGGAATCCGTGTTTCCTTTTGTAATCAGTAACAAAACAAACAAATAAAAAAACACGATCTAAATACGCACGAAAGGCAAATCAAAATAAATAACAAACAAATAAATAAATAAGCTCGAGCGTCTCTTCAAAACCGTATCAGGTAACTGGCGTATTCAGAATAAACAGTTATTTCTCAAACTAAAAATAATTATTAATTTATTTCACACAAGTAAACAAACACTTCATACTGTTGCATCCTATTGCGAAACGGAGGATTAACTTAAACATCAAACACGAGGAAATCTGCAGAGGCTGGAAATTCAAACAAGAGCACACACAAAATGCTGGTAGAACACAGCAGGCTAGGCAGCATCAAGAAGGAGAAGCGCTGTTGACGTTTCGGGCCGAGACCCTTCGTCAGGACTAACCGAAAGGAAAGATAGTAAGAGATTTGAAAGTAATGGGGGGGGGGGAGGGGGAAATGGGAAATGATAGGAAAAGACCGGAGGGGGTGGGAAGAAGCTAAGAGCTTGAAAGGTGATTGGTGAAAATGATACCGAGCTGGAGAAGGGAAAGGATCATGGGACGGGTGGCCTCGGGAGAAAGAAAGGAGGTGGGGGGGGGGGTGGAATCACCAGAGGGAGATGGAGAACAGGCAAACAACTAAATATGTCAGGGATGGGGTAAGAAGGGGAGCAGGGGCATTAACAGAAGTTAGAGAAGTCAATGTTCATGTCATCAGGTTGGAGGCTATCCAGCCGGTATATAAGCAGTTGTTTCTCCAACCTGAGTTGGGATTCATTTTGGCAGTACAGGAGGCCATAGATAGACATCTCAGAATGGGAATGGGACGTGGAATTAAAATATGTCTCACCAATATATAAAAGGCCACACTGGGAGCACCGGACGCAGTATACCACACCAGCAGACTCACAGCTGAAGTGTCACCTCACCTGGAAGGACTGTCCGGGGCCCTGAATGGTGGTGAGGAAGGAAGTGTAAGGGCAAGGGTAGCACTTGTTCCGCTTACAATGTTAAGTGCCAGGAGGGAGATCGGTGTGAAGAGATGGGGGACGAGTGGACAAAGGAGTCATGTAGGCAGCGATACCTTCGGAAAGCAGAAAGAGGGAGGGGGTGGGAACAATGTGCTTGGTAGTGGGATCCCATTGGACGTGGCCGAAGTTACGGAGAATTATACATTGAACCTGGAGGCTGGTGGGGTGGTAGATGAGGACAAGGGGAACCCTATCCCGAGTGGGGTGGCGGGCTGTTGGGGTGAGGGCAGATGTGCGGGAAATGGGAGAGTTGCGTTTGAGAGCAGGGTTGATGGTGGAAGCAGGGAGCCCGTTTGTTTAAAAAAGGAAGACATCTCCTTCATCCTGGAATGAAAAGCCTCATCCTGAGAGCAGATGCGGCGGAGACGGAGGAATTCTGAGAAGGGGATAGCATCTTTGCAAGAGACATGGTGGGAAGAGGAATAGTCCAGGTAGCTGTGAGGGTCTGTTGGCTTATAGTAGATATCAGTAGATAAGCCGTCTCCAGAGATGGAGACAGAAAGATCAAGAAAGGGGAGGGAGGTTTCGGAAATAGACCAGGAAAATTTGAGGGCAGGGTGAAAGTTGGAGGCAAAGATAATGAAATCAACGATCTCAGCATGCGTGCAGGAGGCAGCACCAATGCAGTCGTCGATGTAGCGAAGAAAAAGAGGGGGATGGATACAGGTATAGACTTGGAATATGGACTGTTCCACAAAGCCAACAAAAAGGCAGGTATAACTGGGACCCATACGGGTGCCCATGGCTACACCCTTGGTTTGGAGGAAGTGGGAGGAGCCAAAGGAGAAATGTTTGAGAGTAAGAACTAATTCCGCTAGACGGAAGAGAGTGGTGGCAGCAATCACCAACGGGTAAAGAAATAACTCCTTCCAACAAAATTATGGCCGTAACATCTGCGGCCTTCATTATCTATTTTAGAGGGACTCTATCCACTTGTTGAACGCATCCACTATCTCGAGGATATATTTCAGTCCTCCAGGGGATGCAAGGAAATCTGCAACAAGATAAACCTGCAAATTAACAC
Source organism: Hemitrygon akajei (assembly GCF_048418815.1). Taxonomy (NCBI): domain Eukaryota; kingdom Metazoa; phylum Chordata; class Chondrichthyes; order Myliobatiformes; family Dasyatidae; genus Hemitrygon; species Hemitrygon akajei. The sequence continues at coordinate 2,321,533 of NW_027331990.1, read as the reverse complement.
GTGGTCCTTCTACCGGTGTCCGTGTCTTAAGACTGCTTCTCTAGCCGATTCATCTGGATTATCACTGGGCACAAATCAAATAATTCTTACAATAATGTTGTACATCTCGTCGTAATTTTGGGCACCGACGCAGATTCTTCAACTGCTCCATAGTTCTATCTGATCCTTGATGCCCACAGGTATCATGGTGCCAATGCATCACCTGGTTTCTCCCACATTCGGGCATCACAAAATTACCATTCTTAAGTACAACCACATTCGTGTCTGTGCCCCCGATATTTCCCATGATCTTCAGAATTCTCTCTTCTTTGTATCTTTCCTAACTCCTGATCCTGTTGCTGTTCTCATGACTAAGTCTATATGTATACAGTTTGCTGTTTTCTCTGCCGTCCCTACCTCTGCATCAGGATTCCATTTCACCGTCCAACTTGACTCTAGTTTGGATAACTAACCAGTCTTCCTTCTCCCTTCTGGGGATGCTTTAAGTGAGCTTTCACCATTTTGTTTAATCCATCGGTGCTTTCTCTTGCCTCTCAGATATTTGCTTCACCAAGGGAGCTGATGGTAAAGGTCTGACATCTATTGGGATATAACCTCCAGACTCCCAAAGGTGAAACTTGAGCTTTCCTCACATTCCTACTCACAAGCCCTCTCAGTGCTGTAGAGAACAAAGCAGTCGCAGTCTTATCAATGAAAAATGCATATGACAGATTACAGACGCATCAGAAGCTGCTATAAGAAAATTGAAATAAATATGACATTACTGATGAGTGGGACATCACCCGAATAAATTAATGTTCTAGTGCACATTGAAATACATGTGACAGAATTGGCCAACAAAAGAGAGCAGAAATTCGCGGTGAAGGGAGCAACTTAGAATTGCTGAGGAAATGTATTCATATAAATACTGCAGGAACACGAAACGCGCTGCGTTTGTGCATTTTTCCGATCAGTTGATTAATTTACTTACGCACTTATTTATTTAAATTAATGAAGCTATTTAATTAATTTATCTTCATTCAACATTTAAGAGGTTGTGTTTCAAAGCCACAGAAGTTACACATTAGGTTCTGTTCGATTGGCTCTACGTGGTTGAGTAACAATTAGCATATAGATGATACAAACCGAATGGTCTGTTTGCCGTATGACGCCATTACACTAAATGTACCGCTCAATACTACCGCCATCATTCATCAGTGATCTGTCTATGTCACAATTATAACGTAAACCAACTGTAGGGGACTCTTGTTCTAAAAGTAGCTCAAAGAAGACAGCAAATATTTTAGGATTAGTAACTAGATTTGAGGAACAGAGAGAAAGAGGAGAAAAAAGGCGTCCCCTCACGCTGAATCAGTGGCTTACGGGTACCGGATTGAGGCGACACACTTAACGCTCAAGCAGAGACTGGCAGATGCAAGATGATTCCCCACACTCTTACACTATATCAGATAGTGCTAAGTACAGAATGAAACCCATACTCTCACACTATCGGCGAGACTGCTATTTACAGAATGAAATACATGGACTCACACTGGACCAGACGGTGACACCTACAGAACCCCACCCTCTCAGACTGATATCTACAAAATAAACCCCACACTCTCACAGTGCACAGTTGAACACTGGTGGACACTGTATGAAAGACCCCTCTGCACACTATACCCTCGACCAACAGGTAACACTCTCTCTTATTACCCGACTGAATGTCTCCCGTTTATAGAGTGTCTCTGAACTGTTGTCCTTCTCTGTCATTAACCGGGATTTATGGGAATTTCTTATCAGTCCTCTCTTCATTTTTCTGCTTAAAACGGATTGTATCATGAACCCTTGGCTCTCCAGCAGACTGAGCAATTACTCTCTGTTCTCCCAACTCGCTCTTTCCTCTCATTCTACTATGAATATCTCTTCTTTCTGCAACAAGGTCCAGCGACTGTTTCAATATGCTTTCTGTTTCTTTTTCTGCCCCTTAATCGATATGCAGACTCACCCGTAAAATATCTTGTTTAACGCGTCAAGTGACGGAAGAGAAAGGCATGGACAGGGGCATCAGCAAATAATTTAATAAATGCACTGGCAAGAGAGGGGGGGGGGAGAGAGAGAGGGAGAGAGACAGAAAGAGACAGAGACAGAGAGAGAGAGAGCGTGAAAATGAACGCTACACTCTCTCATTGCACCAGAGTTTGGTGGGTACAAAATGAATCACTCCTCTTCAAGCAAGAAGAAAATGAAACACACGTTCTCACATTATCGGAATAAATGTGTCCAGTCTGTTGATTGTCCCTGCACTGTTGTCGTTCTCTCTCACTAATTCTGCATTTTATGTTAATTGCATATCAACCCTCTCTTCATTTTCAGCTTAAAACCTACTGGTTTAATGTGATGTTGTGCTCTTATTTGATGGTCCTGCATTTATTCTGCAAGGGCATTGCGGAGGTAACGTCAAGGTCACGGACATTTTTCGGTTAAACCATGACATGTAATCGGAATGGAATCCATAAATGGCATAAAGTATATTGTTAAATCATGCCGGTATTCACAACCGAGACAGATGTGTTGATGGTTGTGCTCGTTTCCCACAGGACAGTGAGTGACAACTTTATCAGCCCATTGAACTGCTACATTATTTCAGCATCAAACTGTTCCTCTGGTGGTCCATCTTCTTCCCGTTTCAAAATCCACCGCACGAGGAAATCTTATACACATGCATTACAAAATATATAAGAGGTCAACACATACATACATACTTAAACACACATAGAGACACAGTCCCGCGCGCGCGCACACACATACACACACACACACACACACACACACACACACACACGCACACACACACACACGCACACACACACGCACACACACACACACACATACACACACGCACGCACGCACGCACGCACGCACGCACACACACACACACGCGCGCGCACACACACACACGTACACACACACATACACACACACACACACGCGCACACACACACACACACACACATACACACACACACATACACACATACACACACAATCACACACACACACACACACACACACACACACACACACACACACACACACACACACATACACACACAATCACAGATACTGCAGACATGGAGAAGACAGTTTAAGAGATGGAGCGAAACGTGGAAAGCTCTGAGCTTCAAGTTATCGATACATAAGTACGTTCGAATGCTTTTCAGAGACTTCAGTTCAGCATTCAACACAATCATCCCTCAGAAACTGATTGGAAAGCTGAGCCGTCTGGGCCTGAATTCCTCCCTCTGCAACTGGATACTAGACCTCCTGACTGGGAGATCTCAGTCAGTCCGGATCGGGAGCAGCATCTCCAACACCATCACGATGAGTACGTGGACCGTCCAGGGCTGCGTGCTAAGTCCACTGCTGTTCATTCTGTTGATCCATGACTGTGCTGCAACACACAGCTCGAACCATATCATCGGTCGCCGATGACACGACTGTGGTGGGTTTCATCAGCAAGAACAACGAATCAGCTTACAGATAGGAGGTGCAGTGGTTCATGGACTGGTGCAGAACCAGCAACCTGTCTCTGAATGTGAACAAAGCATAAGAGATAACTGTTGACTTCAGGAGGGCACGGAGCGGCCACTTCCCGCTGAACATCGACAGTTCCTCGTTAGAGATCGTTAAGAGCATCAAATATCTTGGTGTTCACCTGACGAAGAATCTCACGTGGTCCCTCAACACCAGCTCCATAGCACAGAAATCCAAGCAGCGTCCCTACTTTCTGCGAAGGCTGAGGAAAGTCCATCTCCCACCCAACCCCCACCCCCATCCTCATCACATTCTACAGGGGTTGTGTTGAGAGTATCCTGAGCAGCTGCATCACTGCTTGGTTCGGAAATTGCAGCATCTCGGATCGCAACGCCCTGCAGCGGATACTGAGGTCAGCTGAGAAGATTATCGGGGTCACTCTTCTCGTCATTACGGACATCTACACTACACACTGCATCCGCAAAGCAAACAGCATTATGAAGGACACCACGCACCACTCATACAAACTCTTCTCGTTTCTGTTGTCTGGGAAAAAGGCAGCAAAGCTCTCGGGCTCTCACGACTAGACTATGTAATAATTTCTTCCCCCAATCTATCAGACTCCTCAATACCTAGAGCCTGGACTGACACCCTGGTGCCCTATTGTCCTGTTTATTACTTATTGCAATGCCTGCACAGTTTTGTGCACTTTATGCAGTGCTGGGTAGGTCTGACGTCTAAAGTAGTATTTTTTTCCTGTGTTGTTTTTTACGTAGTTCAGTCTAATTTTTGTACTGTGTCATGTAACACCATTGTAGAAAAAACGTTGTCTCATTTTTACTGTGTATTCCACCAGCTGTTATGGTCGAAATGACAATACAAAAAGTGACTTGACTTGAATAAATATTATACAGAGAAGCTGATTACAATGACTTCAACATCGATGTCGTCCAGGGCTCTTGGAGAACTGGACATTATGTCTGTGTACACAGCGGATATGTTTTATATCTGGTGGCACATTGTGGGACGGGGTGGGGTGAGTTTCCTGAATGGAGCTGCTGAATAAAATATAAGTGAATGACGTTAACCTAAAGTCTGCAGGAGGAAGCCTAGAGTTGTTCATGTGTCCCAGATCCAGAACACACTGAGGGGAATCCGGATATATTTGTAGATGCAACAGCAGGCGTGGCAGTGAAATTAGCCGAAAGTGTGGGAACATCGATTCCGGAATGCCTGTGGAAACAGAACCACAGTGAAAGTTTCAGGTTGGAAAACGGGAACGAACAGTCGTGACGGCCGCACCTGTCTCTTTCCATACACCCCATCCCTCTCTTCCCCAGGCTCTATTTCCCAGCCCGCCGCACTCTAAGTGCCCTCTCTTCACAGTGTCTGCCTCCCAATTATCTCACTCACTGTCTCGATACCGTTCCTTTCTCTCTCCTCCATCCACCGGTCTCTCCACAATCTATTTCTTCAGCCCTATCTTCTACTCATCCGAAATCTCTCTCATAATCCTGGCCTCTCTCTCCAACAAATATCCCTCTCTCCCTATTTTTTCTCCTCATTGTTCTTCCCTCTCTCTGCTCCACTCTGACCTACAGTCTGTCTCTCCCAGATTCTTCCTCTCCCCAATTTTGCTACCCCCAAATCTCCAGACTCGCTTTCTACCCAGTCTCTGACTCTTCCCAATTTCTACTCCTTCCCCCCTGCCTTCTTCACAACCATCACCTTCCCTCTCTCTCTGACATTCAATTTCCTTCCTTGTGCTTGAAATTTCCGAATATATGTTTTACAGGGCTGAATGTCTCTGTAGCTTAGTGATATTGCGGACTTCTGTGTTTTCCACGAGAATATCGTGCTTAGCACTACTACTCCTTAGAACGATAACACGGCTGTACAAATGAGATGAATGTAAACAGATGAAACGCAGATAAAGAAAATAACATTATGAACTAATTCTATTGTTCTGTTAAGGTCTCGCACGCTTTTTCTGCTAAGCGATATAGAGACAAGCCTTTACCTCAGAGTTCCACACATGTGGACATGATCAAATAAACTATTCGCCAATTGAAGTCTCTTATCGAACTTCATATTGAAACAATTTCTACCCAATTAGCGTAGTTGGAGGGTATTCCTACAAAACGAGGTCGAACGATAGAGTATCTGAGGGTCGTAAAGGCAACTTCGAGTTAGCTCCTGTTGCGTGATCTGCTCTGAACCTTCCTGATCCTGGGCCACGGCCAGGGATAAAGGATTGGACCTGAATAACTGCTGGAGGTGGATAAGCAACATCAATCTTCGTAACAAATAAAAATAGACTGACTGACCAAACGGAGTCCAAACAAAAGAAAGGGGAGGCGTCTCAATTATTATATCCTCAATTTTTATTCCTAGAGAGCCTGAGCCCAGGCCGGATTCCGGTCTGGACAAAGTTTTGTTGTTAGCAGAAGCTATAGGACAGAATCAAACACCCTGACCCCGCCTTATAACACCCAGGCAACCGAGGCAGATGGGCAGGAGCTGAACAAACGGCAAGACAAAGATCTATCGAAGGAAAGATGAGCCCATTTTTTGGGTCGCTACTGCACTGGTCGAGGGAACTGAAAACTGGGACATGACTATAATATGCGTATTAGAGCAGGAAACAGGGAGAAAGGAAAAGAAGCGAATTCAGAAGTCCATCCTGTTACACAATATTAAAAAAAAGATTGGCTCCTCCGCGGTAATCGGGCTGTGGCCTGTGTCTGGAGATGGGGCTATGGGACAACTCTGTGAAATTTGTAACCCCTAGTCTGCAGATGTTCAGAAAAGTGCGTGGAACCCACTTGGCCTGCAATACAAAGCGCACTTCGATTCCCAAGAGGATTCGAGGGAGAAACGACAATGACGGATATAACGTCACCATGGGGAAGTGGTTGAAACGGACCGTGCTCGGCTGTCGATGTGCGGCAGTTCGTCAGCATAGTGACTTTGGAGAGGTCACCAGGTGCAGGCAAAACTCAGGAGTCAATATAACTGACTTTATTTCCCGTTTCCCTGATACATGGTGGAGTAGAGTTGCAGAACAACTGTGCGCTACCGTACACACAGTAGAGACACTGTTTAACTTCCCAACGACGCTTCACTATCTACGACAGCTAATTCTGACATGCCAACTTCTGATGTATTGACTTTGCACTGCCCGATGCACTGAACCATCTCAGCCGAGCCATCACCAAAAGCTCCTTTCCGTGCTTAACAGACAGAAACCCTTTTAACCGGACGGAACTATGATGGTCCAGAGGACAAAGTGTCAGAAGTGTTTTTTGAGTGGAAAACGGAATGGGCGATTCAAATTGCCAAACCTAAACTCTCATGTCACTATACTCATGAAACTTCCCTCAACTCCTGAACGACAGGGACTCGTGCCTCAAACTTAATTCGGACTCAGTGTATCACTCTGTCTAATACTAATGCTACTCGACAACTTCATTCCGCTCAGGCTGGTTGTACAATATTTGCATCTTCATCGTTAAAACAAAGTTCTTCCCTCCCCACCCCACCCCGGCTTTCCCGGAGCATATTGTATCCTTCCTGATTTGGCAGGTGACTCCCTCACTGTAGGCCAGGGGTGTCAAACTCATTTTAGGTCACGGGCCGGATTGAGCAAAATGCAGCTTCATGCGGGCCGGATCGGTCGGACGCGTGCGAACGCAGCTTTCATTGCCTCCGTTTTTTCAGCCTGCTCTCATGTGTCCCAGTCTCTGCTATAACTACAAAGTGTCTCACTTTACAAATTCCGTTTCTTATGAAGAAGACTGCCGAATAAACACTAAAAACCCTGAAAACCTGGTACCTGAATAAACTCAGCATTAGCCATATCATACGCCATAGGCGCTTCGGTTACTGGGGCCAGCTTTAATAGTAATTAGATATTATCTCGCGGGCCAAAGATAATTCCACCGCGGGCCGGATTTGGCCCGCGGGCCTGGAATTTGACATATATGCTGTAGGCGATACACAAAACTTCATATGGAACCTATACACTCCGCCCCACCACACGGTGCATTTAAAGACCAATACTATTCTACCCTCTGTATGGCAATATCATTTGTCACCGGAGACAATGAGTAGGTATGAAGCAGTGTCATAAAAGCACTTTTGGAGCAGTAGGTGCTGCTACCAAACTGTAGTCCCCGTAATTCTCCTACTTTACTAATTCCCAAACCAGGTCGTGATAATGAGTGATTTCGTTTAAGCAATATTTAAGGGCTATTAACAAGGTAGTTGTACTTCATCCTCCCGTCGTACCCAATACTGACGTCATTCTCTGCATATTCCTGCCTCATCTGAATGTTCTTCTGTTATAGTCCCTTTTCTACCCTTTTCTCCATCCCATTACATTACATAGTACTTGTTTGCTTTTACTTACAGTGGTGGACAGTGAACTTGGACAAGGTTGCATGTTGGGTAAACTGAGAGTACCTCGGTTTATGCCGCAGCTGTCATACGACATTTAACAGCCCTCCAGTTGCCAGGGGAAAGTAGAATTTTACAGGGTGTTTATCATCTGCTTATTCTCTTTCCAGTCCGGTTTAATTGTTATAAAGACCATTGTTGCTTTGTTGACAAACTTGGCTGAAAAAGGACACGAGGTATCCCTTAATAAGCTGCAGCTTTGTCAGCCCACTCTATAGTATTTGAAACCTATGCTTTCTCAAAGAACTGAGCAACTTGCCGAAGAACGAATTGTAGTTTTTATTAATGCATCACCTTCCCGCACCCGAACTGAAATGCTTCCCGTTTTGGGAATAGTAAGTTACTGTAGACATTGGATTCCTGAATATCGAATGATGGAGGCACCTCTTGGACAAACCTCATTACAGATCATATCTGCCGAAATACAGTGGCCTCGGGAAATGAATACAGCCTTTAATGCTCTGAACACCCCTTTGTCAACGGCCCCTCCTTTGGGGTATCTGATTGTTCAGTTCCGTTCCAATTATTTGTAAATGAACCGCAAGAGGTCGCTAGTGGAAACTTAACATATTGACATGGGGATCTATGCGTATTTAAAAAAAAAGACAAAGTCAGCAGATGCTGGAGATACAAAGCAACACAAATAAAATGCTGGTGGAACTGAGAAGGCCGGGCAGCAGCTGTAGGAAGAAATGCATATAGGAAATATAGGAAGAAATATCGTTTCGGGACGAGACCCTTCGTCAGGACTGACGGAAAAAAAGATAGAGATTGAAAGTGGGAGGGGCGAGGGAGACCCGAAATAATAGGAGAAGACAGGAGGGGGAGGAATGAAGCTAAGAGCTGGGAAGGTGATTGGTAAAAGGGAGATAAGACTGGAGAAGGGTAAGGATCATGGGAATTGAGGCCAGGGAAGATAGAAAGGGGGAGGGGAGCACCAGAGGAAGATGTAGAACAGGCACGGAGATATTACGAGAGGGAACAAAATTAAAATTAGAGATGGGGAAAGAAAAGGAGACGGGGATTAACTGAAGTTAGAGAAATCAATGTTCATCCCATCAGGTTTCAGGCTAGCCAGACGGAATATAAGGCGTTTTTCCTCCAACCTGAGTGTGGCTTCATCTCGACAGTCGAGAAGGGCATGGATTGACATATCGGAATTGGAATAGGACGTGGAATTAAAATGTGTGACTACTGGGAGATCCTGCTTCCTCTGGCGGAAAGCACGTAGGTGTTCAGCGAAACCGTCTCCCAGTCTGCGACGGGTCTCATTAAGATATAGAAAACAATACCGGGAGCACCGTACACAGTATATCACTCAGGTAGACTCGCAGAGGATGTGTCGCCTCACCTGTAAGGACTGTCTGGGGCCTTGAATGGTGGTGAGAGAGGAAGTGTAAGAACAGGTGTGGCACTTGTTCCGCTTAATGGGTAAATGCCAGGAAGGAGATCGGTGGGAAGGGATGGGTGAGATGAATATATAAGGGAGTCGCGTAGGTAGAGCTCCCTGGGGAAAGCAGAAAGTGTGGGGAAGCGAGAGATGTACTTGGTGGTGGGATGCCGCTGGAGATGGCGGAAGTTACGGAGAATTATATCTTAGACACGGATGCTGGTGGGGTGGTAAGTGAGTACAAGGGGAACCCTATCCCAAGTGAGGTGGCGGGAGGATGGGGTGAGAGTAGATGTACGTGAAATGCGAGAGATGCCATTGAGGGCAGAGTTGATGGAGGAAGAAGGGAAGCTGCTTGCTTTAAAAATGGAAGACGTCTCTTTCATCCCGGAATGATCCTCGGAGTCGTATAAAGGCCAGGGACTGTGGGTCGGTACAGTATCCGATAGTCAAAACAATTTCGATCATTCCCAATCCCATTGTCCTTCCTCGCCACCACTCTGTCTTTATTGTTTCAATTTTTAGCAGTGTTGTAGCTTGAATCACTGACAATGTAAATACGATGACGCTCTAAAATGTTTCAGTATAAAGTTAATAGTACGTTTATTATTTAGAATATTTTTGGATTATATTCATTAACACAAATAATTTCACTGCATTTTATTATATTATCAAAGATTTCCAACATATTAGCATGATTTCAAAATTATATTATCATTATATTGAACAAAATACAGCTGCAAGACCACAAACGCTATGACCGCGGCAGAAGTTCAGTCACTGTGCAGACACGAACCCCCGAAACTAAGTGGGAGCAGGGCGGACACCAGGGAACATAGATAAGACTTTGGAGAAGGGAAAGGTCATGGGAATTGTCAAGAAGTAGAAAATTTAATATTGGTTAATCAAAAGTGGTGGGAGAAATAGAAGGGGAAGAACGGAGTTTATTTTACGGCAAGTGGGAGGAGAGATTTCTCGTTGAAATTGGTAAACATTCTGCAGTGTTTGATTCCTCAGATTAGACGAGTCTCTTTCACCCTTCCCGAAATAAAAGCCGGCCTCGATTACAAAAGTTTGCGTAAAGCCTGGTTTGTTTCGCAAACGTCCATTAGGGATAGAGCACAATCCTCTTACCTTGTTCGTATGCGACCGGAGACGCACGAATCTTGTGCATTCTTACGTTACTGTCCTTCTGGGGAAATTCAGAGAGGCGGTAATAATATCAGGATTGCAGTGAACCCGTACATGAAAGGGGAGTAGAGTCACAAATTGAGAGCGAAGCTATTTGTTGCGAGTTAAAAGCTTAATCGATCGCTCACGTGAGAGAGTTCTGATAAATGATGTCTGCAAATGACAGGAGGTTTTGATAGAGATGGACTGTGTGTGATGTGTCTGTACAGTTCGATGTGTCACGTCACAAACGAGAAGACTACAGGTAGTTCCAGTGACAAGTCTGGATAACCCAGGTTAAAATATCAAGTGGGTAAGAGATCGAGACAAACGAGACAGCATTTTAGGGACTGACGGGGACACGAGTTGAAGATCTGAAAGGGCGTAGTCATAGATCAGGTGATCAGTGAACAGCTCTGGCTCTGTTGTGATTTTGGCGGAATCGGGGTCATGCAGAATTTTGTGGTGCCTACGGATTTTTAACGCCGACACAACCATTTTCTGAACAGTCCGAACTCGTTCCTGCTCTGAGACAATCTATTATGTGTGTAGGAGTGTGAGCGTGCTTGGGATGCGCACTGTTTTGGGGATTGCGTCCTTTTAAGGCGATGTCAATAAATATGGGAATGAACACTGTTACGAATAGATTTAGTGACATGTTCGCCAATATAGTAGCTCACACTGATTTGGGGATGTGTAGCCCGTTTACCGGTTTCAAGGTTGTTACAGAGTTGTGGAGACTGCGGACTTAGATTTGTGATGTATCTCAAAATTGTATCATTTGTAGATACTGTCAAAATCAATGCAATTTGAGCTTGCACCCATTATCTGGTTATTCTGTAGTGATGGCAGGCCTTTTTGGAATTGTTGAAATGAGTCTGCTCTGAAATATTCTAATGTGCATGTGGGGGTTTCAGCTCGTTTGTGGCGCGCACTTAATTGGAGATTGTGCAGATTTATCGCTGTGTCGGCGACTATCGCTTTTAGGGGTTCACATGGAGTTCCAGATGGGCACTGATTTCAGTTGTGTTCTCCAATATGTGGCTGCGCACTGAATGAGTGATTGTGCAGATTTAGGGATATTCGTCAAATATGGGGGTGTATAAATATTTTGTGGGTGCACATGGATTTGGGGATGCTCGCAATTTTAGGGGTGAGTTCTGGAAATGTGAGAACACACGATTTGGAGTTAAACCCCGATGTGGGGTGTCGGTGGATCTGGAGTTGCAAACAAATTTTATGGTATGCAGATGTTTTTAGTGTTGATACAGTTATTCTTCTGAATTGTGTGAAATGGTTCCTGCTGTGAGATTAACTGATATGTCGGCCAGAATGGAAGTGCACAATGATTTAGTGATATTCATAGATTTAATGGTGTTTTGGCTGATCTGCAGTTGCAGACGAGGATGTGCGGGGATTTGTGTCTATCGGCGTATCTGTGGTTGCAAACTGATTGGTGTTGTGCATGTGTATTTGTTGTTGCACATGGATTTGGGCCTTCACACTGATTTGAGGATGCCTGTAGATTTGGGGATGAGCGGAGATTTAGGGGTATGTAGGTGAAAAATGTTTGCAGAAGGAAAGGAGTATGTCCGTTGATTTAGAGATGTGACAATCTCAAGGATGATTCATTTATCGATACTTTAACAATAAATGCACTTTCAATGTTGATCTTTGTTCTTGTTATATTATTAACGTGGATATAATTAATTTCTGAATTTTTTGAAAGGACTTTTGCCCTGGGATAATCAAATGTGCATCTGGGGTTGTCAGCGGTTTTGGTGCTTCATACGGATTTTGGGGTGCGTGCAGATTTGAGGATATGTGCAGATTTAGTGGCGTGTCGGCGCATATGAATGCACATGGATTTCTGTACGTCGATGGATTTGGGGTTGTGACCAATTTCAAATTTATTTTCATTTATGGATACTTTAATAATAAACGCACTTTAAACTTTGAACTTTGTTCTTGCGATTTCTTAAAGGCAGTTAATTCGTTTGAAACGATTCTTCTGTGGGATAAAGAAATGTGCAAGTGCGGATGTCAGCTCATTTGCGGGCGCACACCGATTTGCGGATGTTAGCAGATTTACGTGTGTGACGGCGATTATGGAAGCGCGCACGAAATTGAGGTTCACATAGATGTGCATGCGGGGGTGTCAGCAGGATTGGGGATGTGCACGGATTTGAGGTTCACATGAATTCAAGGATGTGCACGGATTTTGGAGTGTGTCGGTAAATATGGGCGCAGAGGAATTTAGGGTGCACTCGGATGTGGGACTGTGTTTACAGTTTTAGGGATTTATCGGCGCATATGTTGCACACGGATTTGGGGGTTTCCAGTGGATTTGGAGTTGCGACAAATCGCAAACTTACTTCATTTAAATATATTTTCATAATACATGGGCTTAAACTGAAATTTGTTCTGGTTATTTCTCAAAGATGGAAGCAGAAATTTCGTGAAATGTTTGAACTGACACATTCTCTGAGATAATGAAATATTCAGATGGGGGTTTGACCAGGTTTGGCGGTGTATGCCGATTTAGAATGCACAAGCAGATAGGGTGCACGCTGATTTAGAATAGTTGCCTACGCTCAAATTTGCAGAGCGCCGATGCATTTGGAGGCGAGACGAATCTCAAAATTGTTTAATTTATAGATACTTTATTAATAAATCTATAAATGCACTTTAAACGCAGCTTTGTTCTTGCTATTTCTTTTAGGTGAATGCAGCTATTTTGTGAACTATTTCTGATATTTTTCTCTCGGATAACGAAATGTCCATGTGGGGTTATCAGCGCCTTTGCGGGTGTACAGGGATTTGAGGTTAAAATTAGATCACATATATGGGGTTTCACACTGCTTGGGGGTGTCGCTGGTTGGTACGAGTCTCGATTGATTCTGAAACTCGCCTCACGAAACGGCTCCTTCACTCTCGCTGGCAGTCTCCAACTCAGCTCCGAAAAACCCACCATTCTCCAGTCTGGTACGTCTAGGGTTTACACACTCGGTGCCGCCAATCCGCGAGATCGCTATGTCTCGCCCACCCAAGCCTCGGTTTGTCTGAATGCTGTGTGCTATGCTGCCCTGTTATAGCTCGTCACAGGAAATCACGGGTTGCATACGGCGTGCAATTTAGAGCAGAAACTTTACTAAATGTGCACAGGTTGGAGCACAAAACTTCCAAAACCCGTAATTATCGATCCGCAACCGACTCCGCCACGTTGTCTCCATCGAATCATGGTCCCCTCCGGATCGAATCGTGCTCTCCAGCGTTCTCACCGAGAAGTAACGGCTTTGTTTGCCTGTTAACCGATGAGTGTTTACGTTGGGGTGCAGCACTGAATATCGAAAGCGGTATGGCGGTGATGAAAGGGGGAATATGGTTGAAAAAAATAAATAAAAACAAAAGGAAGGTTGAGTTTAATAGCTGGTAGGAGGTGGAGGTCGTGGACTGCGGGTGACGATTGGTGTGTTCCGGAGCTGTGTCTCTCTCAGGTTCTGAACCAGTTTTATTCCACCCGCTGCCACGTTGTCCGGTGACCGCGAGTTCTGCAGTCTCAAGAGGGAAAGCCGTGCGACCGCCTCTAAAAACATCTCAGATATATTATCTATTAATCAGTTGAATAATTGACAGGAGCGGAAATTTCGCTGCGCTGACGAACTGCTCCCTGAACTTGGACTGAGTTACCCCATAAATAAACGTGTTTGTGCAGCAACTTAACACCAACAACATATCTCCGGAGTGTCCAAATATATATTCCCAATCATTGTAATCATTGTGATCCAATCCGGAAATCGTGTAATAAAGGAATTCGGCAACACTCACCGACCACAGGATGATGAAGCTTCCGGAGATGGTGAGGAGTAAGATCACAGACCTCCTCCTGCTCTCCATCTCCGGGTCACTGCGGTTCTCTGCCTTGCTCTGACCCCTCAGCCCCTTACGGACGCGACTTGTCACTAAAATGTGCCTGACCGTCAGTGCGTTGAACAGCAGTATTAACACGAACGGGAGTAATGGTGTTAAAACGGTAGAAAGCCGGTCATATCCCACCCACTCGGGATCTGTATAGTAGCCCGGCTTTCGAATACAGTCCCAGGGTATATTGTCAATCACCTTCAGAGGTTGGTATATAAAGAAGTAAGGCACATTTTTAAAGCAGAACAGAACGCCGGTTGTTGTTAGAACCACAGCCGCAGTTTTCCCGGTGCAATACTTTGCTTTTTGCTTTTGGAAGCAGATGGCAACATACCGATCAAACGTAAAAGTGACAGTGAACCAGACAGAACAATCAGTGGCTGCAACTGTTAGGGCAGAGATCACACTGCATACTGGGGTGATGTCCAGGAAAGTCCCGGGGAAGTAATAGTAACTGACCCGCCACAGTATAACCTGAGATATGATGGTTAGTAAATCCGCCGCTGCCATGGCCACCAGGTAGCGAGTGGTGCAGGTGGAGAGGCCGCACTTTCCCCGGGACAGGATCACAATCGCCACTAAATTCACTGTGGGAACAGCATAAAAAAGTGTGAATTACTGTCTCTCCGTGGGTCTCAAGCCAGATATAAGATAGAAGTTAAAAACATTCCAAATTTGCAGACAACTCATTTCTGGAAAATTACAAATGTAAAACGGCACTGTGCTCGGTACTAGAAGACGAGCAGTGCTTGCGAAGAGGGGATTGTCAATTAATCGGCGTAGGCACTTTGGAGAAATTAATGTAAATCTTCAGCAATCAGGTTTTCGACTGATGCGTGGACCCTGACCACCAGGGGAAATTTCTCAGTGTTACTATCACCTATGTTCTGTCACTCTATCGGTACAGCGGGCCCGCTCCCTCCACCTCTGTCCATTTACACAGTTCAAAGCAAATTTACAGTCACTCATCACATGCCCTCGTCCCCTACTCGACTTCGGATTCGTTACTGGCCCCCAGCGGTCAGCTTGACTCGCTGTTTTTAAATTTTGTATCCACTCCTTCCCGGGGTTCCTTCGTACTATGTCAAAGTGTCCAATCAGAAATTTCCTTTTTTTCGCTTTTAATAATGTTGCCTGATCTACTGAATCTTTGACGTATCTTGCAAGTTAGTGCTTTTACAATCCGATACTTAAAGGAAACAAAACACAGGCACTTCAAAAACATTGTCCTCCTTTAGGCTGATATGTAAATTTCTCACTGCCGCGATCCCGAACCCTATACAGCGAAGTACCGCTCATCTGCCTCGCCCCATTAGAAAAGCAGATTTATTTCCCCTGTTCGCATGTCTTCTTATGAGTTGCTTCAAACTGCTGCAGCATTGTTCCAAATGCTTCGATGCATTTGAAATGCATTTGATTCCAGAGCGGAGAATCGCACGGACCCTACCCCGGCTGAGCTCCATCGGACACCACTATCACAGATAATAGTGCGTGAAACCAAACCCTGCTACACTAAACCCACACAGAATATTTTTTTAACTCTCGAAACTCCAGATGTTTGAAACTAAATTTCAGTGGTGTCTACATTTGTTCCGTAAATCTCACCGCTGTTTCCCTTCAAACTTGCAGCAATTTCGAAAAGCACAGCGCCGTACATTTAAATTTGAATTTAAAGTATATTACAGTATTAATACGGAATTAAACCAACAATCCCGTAAAGGTGACTGATAGCTTCAAACTGGTCTGTTTCCCACCATCCATGTTTTATTGATAAAATAGTTACAGTCTTGTTCTGTTTGGTACTGACAGAGTTTGGGATTAGGAATGTGAGGGAAGCTCAATTTTCTTATTTGGAATAATCAAATGTTCCATATTGCAGCATGCGTCTGATTGATGAATTACTGATAAACTGGCGACACAACTCAGGCGCCACAGCCATCAAATCCCTTTAGAAGTGCCCAGCCCTCCGGATTATCGGAATTTGCTTTATCAAAGGTTTTGAATTGATAAATCAAAACTGCCCGCCAAGAATCACAAAATGAATTCATCTCCGCGATCTTCCGCACTATATCTATTTCAGCTGCCGATCAATGTTTGGACGAGTCCACGGATCAATCTGCAGAGATACTTCTGAACGAACGCGGAGCGTTGGCACAGTGTCCCTTGCACAGTTATAAACGCGTAACAACCGACCGAGTCTAAAGAACGCGCAGTCACGGCCGCAAATGTTAGTTCGCCCATGTTCTTACCAGGAACGCCGATAACGGCAATGATCATGTAATATATCTTTCTCACATGGTAAAATGTTTCAAGCATTCTGTGCGAGATTCAGCCTGTCTTCCAGCTGCCCGCGATCTCGCTGAAGAAACTCTGAGCTGATAAAGCTCCATGGTCAATCATTTATACTCGCTGCAGCACACTATGCATTTAATACTGCATAAGGCTGATGTGTCTTGTAATAGCCGGGATAAAAATAAACATGATGTAATTCAAGTAGAATCCCAATTGTGATGAGGTATGGATAGCTTGACACGGAATAGCAAAATCTCAAAGACGAAGAAATGACGATTCGGGAAGTCAGTGACTGTCGTTGTGAAACACTCTCAGGCTCGCCTCTCATTTTCATATTTGTCATTGTCGATCTTGTCCATTCCTGAACTCCATAGACATTATCACTATAGACCAATGCAATACTGTTTTTGGGGCGCTCTGTTTCACTTTGGGAATTCTCTCGGTTATAGATCTTACAACAGAAATGTGAAATAAATAATATGCCGTTTAATCGTTCCTGTCATATAGTGAAGAACCTTAAACTGATATCTCATCAAAGCCTATGGAGATACTGACACATGCAAACCTTTAACCAAATTAATTGCAACACACACACACACACACACACACACACACACACACACACACACACACACACACACACACACACACACACACACACACACACACACACACACACACACACACACACACACACACACACACACACACATCTGGTAGATCACAGCAGGCCAGGCATCATCTAAGGAAATAAATAAATTGGTTCTGGCCGAGATTTTTTTTTTAAATTCATCTGTTCGCTAAGCTCCTTCAACAAGAAAGTGGAATTTCACATTGCCCAGGTATTTCAATTCCTATCCGCATGACCTCCTCAGTCTAGGGCGGGTGGTGGTTGCGGGGGGGGGGGGGGGGGTTGAGTTAACACTTTATATTCCGCATAGGAAATCCCCAGTCTTATGGCGTGTGAATATGGATATCTTTATTTACCGGCATTTCCCCCTCCCCTTTCCCTCTTCTTCACTTCCCCACTCTGAATTGTTCTTCACCTTCCCTCTCTATCATCATCTCCTGGTGACCTTCCTCTTCCTCTTTCTCCCATGATCCACTCGCCTGTCCTGTCGGATACTTTCTTCTCCAGCCCTTTACCATTTTCATCCATCACCTCCCAGACTCTTAGTTCATTCTCCCACCCCGTCCACATGGAGTCGGCTTCCAGCGCCCTCCCACTCCTCCAAACGATATATTCTGTCGTTTCCCCCTTTACATTTCAGACAGAAATATCGTCAGTTCATCCATTTCCATGGACGCTGCGTGATGATGCTTCCTCCAGCAATGAGTATCTTAATCATTCTGATATAGATGCAACACGAGAAAATCTGCATATGCTCGCAATGCAAAGCAACACACTCGAAGTGCCGGAGGACTCGTTTCCGTTGATGCTGCCTATTCTGCTGAGTTTGGGCAGCATTTTGTGTGATATGCACGCTGTCCTAAACATAATATACCAGCTTCCATCTCAGGCAGAGGAAGAGAGAGAGGGAGGGAGAAAAGGAGAGCGGCGGAGGAAGAAAGTTAGAGAGAGAGAAAGATAAAGGAAATGATTGTGTGTGAGAAACAGAGGGCGTTTGTGTGTGCGAGAAAGATGGAGAAAGTGTGTCTGTGTTTGTGCGTGCGAGTGTGTGTGTGTGTGTGTGTGTGTGTGTGTGTGTGTGTGTGTGTGTGTGTGTGTGTGTGTGTGTGTGTGTGTGTGTGTGTGTGGCTGCGGTGATAATAATTTGTAATTTTAATTTCTTTAGTGTGTGAACTTATTTGGCGGCTCTGCATTTATTTCTACCAGGGAACTGCGGAGGCAATCACTGATACACAGCTATTTTATGTTAACGTAGGAGAAGAAGACATTTGCTTCCGTAGTTCAATCTATAAGTGGACGAAAGCATCGTGCCTGTATTTACATCGAAGTCAAACGTGTTGAGAGTTATGCTGGTAACGCACAGGACAGTGAATGGTAGCCTTAGCAGCCCATTATATTCCTGTTGCAAACTGAAAGCATTTCAGCATCAAACTGTTCCTCAGGTGGATTCAACAGCGAATTTGACCGTCACTACTGTTTCCAAATCCACGGCAGGAGTCGGACATTTTATTCATCAACTTTATGAGATATGTAAGAGGTTCACTCACACATACACACAAAGAAAAACGAACACACACACACACACACACACACACACACACACACACACACACACACACACACACACACACACACACACACACAGAAAGATACAGACATACTGATAAACACGCACAGATATCAACACACTGATGCTACAGATACGGTGAAGACAGTTTAAGGGATGGCGGGAACCGTGGACAGCTTTGAACTTCAAGTTAACGAAACAAAGAATTATACTGGGGAAGCTGATCAAAATGACGTAAACATCAATGTCGTCCAAGGCTGATGGAGAATTGGACAGAGTATCTGCATACACTGCGAGTATGTTTTGTACCTGGTAGCACATAGAGGGCCGGTGTGGGGTGGTTCTGTTGCCTGAGCGGTGACGCCAGTTTCTCAGGTGTTCAGCAGTCAGCCATATGCTGCAATGTTAAACATTGGATTATCTGAGCTTCCCCCAGATTCCTAATCTCAAACTCTCTAAGTACCACGCAGAAAAAAGGCTGTCACTATTTTATCAGTAAAACATGGATGGTGCGAAACGGACTAGTCTGAATCTAACAGAAGAACAGCGTAATGTATGTAATATTGTTAATTAGTGGGACGTCCCTCGAATAACCTCATACTCCGGGGCACAATGAAGAACCGACAAAAGAATCAGCAAACCTAAGACTGGACAGAAGCACGGTGAAGGAAGCAATTTAGAGTTGTCGAAGGATATGTTTTCATACAAATGCTGTTGGTACGTGATTCCTTTGTGGGTTTTATTTCTATAATTTTATGACTTACGTACTTCCTTATTTAAATTAAATAATCTATTTAATATATTTACTTTCATTCAACATTGAAGTAGTTGTGTTGCTAAGCCACATAAAGTTACAGATAAGGTGCTGTTCGATATGCTCTATGTGATGGAGTAACACATAACGTGCAGACAGATGCTCGGCCGAATTGTCTGCTTACCACATGACTCTATTACGCTGAATGTACTGCTTAGTACAACCTTAATCATTCATACGTGCACTATCCATCTCACAATTTTAACATAAGCCAACTGCAAGGAAGCTTGATCTAAAAATCGTTCAGAAAATATGGAATCAATTTTAAGGGTATTCACTAGATTTGAGAAACAACAGAAAAGAAGAAGAAAAAATGCGGCCGCTCACACAGATTATGAGGATAACAGGTAAGGACTAAAACAACACGTTTAACCCTCGAGCAGAGACTGACAGATACAGAATGAAACCCAAACTCTCACACTGTAACAGAGACTGACAGATACAGAATAAAACCCACACTCTCACACTGTAACAGAGACTGACAGATACAGAATAAAACCCACACTCTCACACTGTAGCAGAGACTGACAGATACAGAATGAAACCCACACTCTCACACTGTAGCAAAGACTGACAGATACAGAATGAAACCCACACTCTCACACTGTAACAGAGACTGACAGATACAGAATGAAACCCACACTCTCACACTGTAACAGAGACCGACAGACACAGAATGAAACCCACACTCTCACACTGTAGCAGAGACTGACAGATACAGAATGAAACCCACACTCTCACACTGTAACAGAGACCGACAGACACAGAATGAAACCCACACTCTCACACTGTAGCAGAGACTGACAGATACAGAATGAAACCCACACTCTCACACTGTAACAGAGACCGACAGACACAGAATGAAACCCACACTCTCACACTGTAACAGAGACGGACAGATACAGAATGAAACCCACACTCTCACACTGTAGCAGAGACTGACAGATACAGAATGAAACCCACACTCTCACACTGTAACAGAGACGGACAGATACAGAATGAAACCCACACTCTCACACTGTAGCAGACACCGACAGATACAGAATGAACCCAAAATTATAACACTGTAGCAGAGACGGACAGATACAGAATGGCCAACAGTGATATCCTCGGGGAATTCGCGGCACCCCAGTCCATCGTCCCTCTTTCACGTCAATCTCATTTGTATTGGTTGTTGAAACCTTTGGAAAGTGTCTGGACCCAAACTATTCACCGTCCATTTCCGTCCTAACACATTAGTTGCCGAACCGGCTGAGTTCCTGCAGCAATATGTTATTATTGATCATGGTTTCAGTATCTGGTGTCTCCCCTGTCTCCATAGTGCTGAATGTTCTTGTGTCTTTTCACCAGATTTCATCCCTGTCTTCCTTATGGTGACACTCTCCTGCTCATCTTTCCCAGTCTGAAAACTTCCTGTAACAATAACCACATCGGTAAAGTCTACTGCCGCAAAACAGATAATTTCACGACACAGAGGAAAATAACAAAATATCTGATTGGGAAATGAGCTATGGGAACAGTAATAGGCTGCAAGAAATTCTAAATGCTCAAAGCAAGATCATAGATGGATCAACGGTGGCAATGGGCTGCGTAGTGGGGAAGTAATTTATAATCAATTAAAAATGCAATCACGCAGTAACAGCCCTTGCAATCCAAGCAGACCGAGCCTGTGTTTACCAGCTACTTTAAACACTACGCCTCCCTCTTTCAAGTGACCGTCATATTATCTACTTCCATCTATCCTTAAGCAATTACCCAGCGTCCCTTTGAATAAGCATTGAGCTGAATTTGTAGGAACTATCTCCATGTGTAAAAAAGGGTGACGACAGCTTCAGTCACCAGCTGCGTACTCAGGAATATAATGACAAAATTTTCCTGTGGAAAATGACCGTGCGCAGGATAAACTCCCCCACATCAGCAGAGTGTCCGTGTTGGACACTGGGATGTGAATACTGGAATATTGTCACGAGGTGGGGACAAGGGGTGCTGGGAGAGGACCCGCAAGCAGGACACAAACACGTCTTTCTTAGGTACAATAAAATAGCGTTTATTACTCGCTACACAGAAGATCGGGAAATCAAGGAGGACAAAGGAACACGAATCTCGGACTAGGGACTAGGGACTTGGATCGCCGCGGACTTGGGACTTGGAAACAGGGAACTGGGATCGCCGCGGCCATGACTTGGACAGGTGGAACATGGACAGCTGCGGATCTTGGACTTGGGCAAGGAATCTTGAACCAGGAATCCTCCTTCAGATCAATCATCGAGCCGGACTCTTCTTAGGGGAATAGACACTGACACTAGGCATGACATTGAGACGGAACTACGTCTTCAACTCAGGCACCGAGCCGGGACTCTTCTTCGGGGGGTAGACACAGACAATGGGTGAATTTATGATGGGGAACAAGGAAATGGCAGATGAGTTGAACAAGTACTTTGGATCTGTCTTCACTAGTGAAGACACAAACAATCTCCCAGATGTAATAGTGGCCAAAGGAACTAGTGTAAAGAATGAACTGAAGGGAATTTATATTAGGCAGGAAACGGTGTTAGATTGACTGTTGAGTATGAAGGCTGATAAGTCCCCGGGAACTAATGGTCTGTATCCCAGTGTACTTAAAAAGGTGGCTCTAGATATCGTGGACGCATTGGTAAGCATTTTCCAATGTTCTATAGACTCAGGAACAGTTCCTGCTGATTGGAGGGTGGCTAATGTTGTCTCACTTTTCAGGAAATGAGGGAGAGAGAAAACGGGGAATTATAGACCGGTTAGCCTGACGTCAGTGGTGGGAAAGATGCTGGAGTCAATTATAAAAGATGAAATTACGACACATTTGGATAGCAGTAGAAGGATCAGTCCGAGTCAGCATGGATTTATGTAGGCAAGATCATGCTTGACTAATCTTCTGAAGTTTTCTGAGGATGTAATTATGAAAATGGTCAAGGGAGAACCAGTGGATGTAGTGTACCTGGACTTCCAGAAAGCTTTTGATAAAGTCCCACATAGGAGATTAGTGGGTAAAATTTGTGCACATGGTATTGGGTGCAGAGTACTGACATGGATTGAAAATTGGCTGGCTGACAGGAAACAAAGTGTAGCGATTAACTGGTCCCTTTCAGAATGGCAGGCTGTGACCAGTGGTGTACCGCAAAGATCGGTGCTGGGACAGCAGCTGTTTACAACGTATTTTAATGATTTAGATGAAGGGATTAAAAGTAACATTGGCAAATTTGCTGATGACACAAAGCTGGCTGGCAGTGTGAAATGTCAGGAAGATGTTATGAGAGTGCAGGGTGACTTGGACAGGTTGGATGAGTGGGCAAATGTATGGCAGATGCAGCTTAATGTGGATAAATGTGAGGTTACCCACTTTGGTGGCAAGAACAGGAAGGCAGATTACTATCTAAATGGAGTCAAGTTAGGAAAAGGGGAAGTACAGTGGGGTCTAGGTGTTCTTGTACATCAGTCAATGAAAGCAAGCATGCAGGTACAGCAGGCAGTGAAGAAAGCTAATGGCATGCTGGCCTTTATAAAAAGAGGAATTAAGTATACGAGTAAAGAGGTCCTTCTGCAGCTGTACAGGGCCCTGGTGAGACCCCACCTGGAGCATTGTGTGCAGTTGTGGTCTCCGAATTTGAGGAAGGACATTCTTGCTATTGAGGGAGTGCAGCGTAGGTTCACAAGGTTAATTCCCGGGATGGCGGGACTGTCATGTGTTGAAAGATTGGAGCGACTGGGCTTGTATACACTGGAATTTAGAAGGATGAGATGGGATCTGATTGAAAGGTATAAGATTATAAAGGGATTGGACAGGCTGGAGGCAGGGAGCATGTTCCCGCTGATGGGTGAGTCCAGACCTAGAGGTCACAGTTTAAGAATAAAGGGTAGGCCATTTAGAACTGAGATGCCCACAAATCCCCAATGCCATTAGGCTTTACAATTCAACTGCCAGGACTTAAGAACTTTTTTTTTTTAAAGCTATTATTAATGCTTTTTGAGTTAGTGATTTAGATGCATATCATATTATTACTGAGTTAAGTATTGTATGTAATGAGTTTTTGCTACAACAAGTGTATGGGACATATGTGTCAGCAGATATAAAACATCCCTGCTGTGTACACAGACACCCGTTCCAGTTCTCCATCAGTCCTGGACCAACTCGATTTTTGCGTTGTTTTGATCACCTTCCTAGTATAATATTTATTTTCCGTAAGTCCAGAACTGTCCACGGTTCCCTCCATCTCTTAAACTATCAGTATCATGTGTGTTTGTGCTTATGTACGTGCGTGTGTATTTGTATGTGTATTTATGTGTGAATATGTGAGTGTGGATGTGTGTATAGGTGTGTTTGTGTGTGTTTTTATTGTGCGTATGCGCATGAGTGCGTATGTTTGTGTATAACTATTATGTATCATAAGTGCGAATGTCACACTCTGCTTTAGTGTGAGTGTATACATTTCATATTTTTGCATCCAACCCTCTGCTGTAGAGTGAGAATGTGTAATTCATTCTGTGTCTCTTAGTCTCTGCTACAGTCTGAGAGTGTGGGTTTCATTTTGTATCTGTCAGTCTCTGCTACAGTTTGAGAGTGTGGGTTTCATTTTGTATCTGTCAGTCTCTGCTACAGTTTGAGAGTGTGGGTTTCATTCTGTATTTGTCAGTCTCTGTTACAGCGTGAAAGTGTGGGTTTCACTCTGTATCTGTCAGTCTCTGCTACAGTGTGAGAGTCTGGGTTTCATTCTGCATCTGTCAGTCTCTGCTACAGTGTGAGAGTGTGGGGTTACTTCTGCATCTGTCAGTCTCCGTTACAGTGTGAATGTGTGGGTTTCACTGTATCTGTCAGTCTCTGCTACGGTGTGAGAGTGTGTGGTTCATTCTGTATCTGTCCGTTTCCGTTACAGTGTGTGAGATTGGGTATCATTCTGTATCTGTCAGTCACTGGTACAGTGTGAGTGTGTGGGTTTCATTCTGTATCTGTCAGTCTCTGTTACAGTGTGAGAGTATGGGTTTCATTCTGTATCTGTCAGTCTCCGTTACAGCGTGGAAGTGTGGGTTTCACTCTGTATCTGTCAGTCTCTGTTACAGTGTGAGATTGTGGGTTTCATTCTGTATTTGTCAGTGTTACAGTGTGAGTGTGTGTGTTTCATTTTGTATCTGTCAGTCTCTGCTAAAGAGTGAGAGTGTGGGTTTCACACTGTATCTGTCAGTCTCTGTTACAGTGTGAAAGTGTGGGGTTAATTCTGTATCTGTCAGTCTCTGTTACAGAGTTAGAGTGTGGGTTTCATTCTGTTCTGTCAGTCTCTGTTACAGCGTGGAAGTGTGGGTTTCACTCTGTATCTGTCAGTCTCTGTTACAGTGTGAGATTCTGGGTTTCATTCTGTATTTGTCAGTGTTACAGTGTGAGTGTGTGTGTTTCATTTTGTATCTGTCAGTCTCTGCTACAGAGTGAGAGTATGGGTTTCATTCTGCATCTGTCAGTTTCTACTACAGTGTGAGAGTGTGGGTTTCATTCTGTGTCTGCCAGTGTTACAGTATGAGAGTGAGGGTTTCATTTCGTATATATGGGTTTCCAATATGTCGGTTTCTCGTATTTCGAGAGTGTGGGTTTCATTTCGTATAACCTTACGTCGTCATTGACATTCCGTGGCGTTGCACCTTCGCACATGAAAACGCTCCTTCGCCCGTGTGGAAAAGATATGAATTACTGGACAGCATTTTAACACCATTGCTACCAATCTGCTTAATCCTGGTTTTTAACGGGCTAACCAGAAGATATATGTATGTGGCAAATAGAGTCCGCAGAAGGCTTCGGCAGAGCAGCGATAATCAGAAAGATGCCGAGGTTGAAAAACGCCGAAAATCGATGATTTTGCTGTTTTCTATTTCTGATAATTTCATATTATTTTGGATGCCCTATGTAGCCCATTCCCTGAAATGGCAAACGTAGAACTATTTTTACAAGGACAGATATTTGAGTTCCCCGGTATACATCTTACAACAATTTGGGAACATGTTGCAAATTCTCAGCATGTGGACCAATCCTTGTATCTATACTCTGACACAGAGGAAATTCAGAGAAGAGCTGAGGAATGGAATGAAATATGTGTTTACATTAAAAGTCCATCTGTGCAGGTAACGCCTGCTTCTAATGACAATTCAGTGGAGTTTTCAAATAAAGCCTTTTTACAATTAACAGCTTTGGCAAATATGTCATGTATTCAGACAATCATATGCTTGTTCATCCGGAACCTATAGGATTAGCGGAAGATTTCTTAGTTTAAACGTTCACTGCTGCTGGCGTGTTTGTTACATTGGTTGAAGTATGTTGCCAATGATCACAGAATCTTGACTCTCACAAGGGCAAGGATGGCTTTTAGAGTTCTTATGTTATAGATGTTGAAAAATGGAGAGTCAGTTAGTATAGTGTAAAGGGAGTGCGATGGCAAATCAGGAATAGTATCGCAGGACAACGTGGAGCGTTCGTTTGTTAATAGACTGTGAGAGGACCGCAGATACATGAATGGCGCCATCTTCCAATTTGGAGTATTCTATACAGCCGCGCACCAGATCAAGCAAAAAAAGAAAAACTGCAACGGTGGGGAACCGATCGGGAAGCGGATCTTGGACATGTGTCATGTTATTGGCACGGTTAAGAGAAACCTTCACAATATTCTTTGGCACATTCCCAGAGTAAGAAGTCTAGATATGGCAAAATTTATCAGTTCTGTTCAGAAAGGATTCATGTCACTATCTGAAGAAAGGAAGACTAGCGAACAGTCCATACTGGATGTAACACTAGAAAAGGAAACGGATCAGGTGACAGATCTCTCCGCGGGTCAGCATTTCAGAACTATAGGGCAGAACTCCCTGACATTTTCCTGGCACAGGGATAGAACAAGAGAGCATGGAATGTGTTTAATTGGGGGTCTGCGATGTATGGTGTTACCTGGCAGGAACTTGGGAAGGTAAATTGGGAAATGATGTACTCAGGGAAATGCGCAACAGATATGTGGGGATTGTTTAGGGATCGTTTACATGGGGTTCAGTATAGGCTTGTCTCAGTGAGACAGGGAAAGGATAATAGCGTAAAGTAACCCGAGAAGACAAACAAAAATGGAACAACTCGTCAAGATGAAGAAAGAAACTTCAAACTCATTTTAGGTCACGGGCCGGATTGAGCAAAATACAGCTTCATGCGGGCCGGATCAGTCGGACGCGTGCGAACGCAGCTTTCGTTGCCTCCGTTTTTTCAGCCTGCTCTCATGTGTCTCAGTCTCTGTTATAACTACAAAGTGTTTCACTTTACAAATTCCGTTTCTTATGAAGAAGACTGCCGAGCAAGACTGCCGAATAAACACTAAAAACCCTGAAAACCTCTTACCTGAATAAACTCAGCATTAGCCATATCATACGCCATAGGCGCTTCGATTACTGGGGCCAGCTTTAATAGTAATTAGATATTATCTCGCGGGCCAAAGATAATCCCACCGCGGGCCGGATTTGGCCCGTGGGCCTTGAGTTTGACATATCTGAGGTAAGGCTACAGCGAGTCACACTGTAGGCAGGAATGAATTTAACAATGGACTTGGAAGTGATAGACGGACTTGAGAAGGCCTTAGCGAGTTGCACTGTGAAGAACAGGAGACTGGTGAGTTTGTGGGCAATCAGAGGAAACAGAGGTAGCATGTCTGGAGTCCAAGGAGGCAGTGAAGCTCCTTACCGAATACATTGATGAATGCGAACACAGCGTAAAAATGCAGATACACCAGATCATGCTCAAACATACCAACGCTATGAAAGAGTATGTGTTGGAAACTTGGAAAACATGTCAGATGATTTCCTGGTGGCGGAAGGGATATAGTCCAGGTAATGTGGGAAAGCAAGTGAAGGGATTGCTGAGATTCTGGACAGGATATTTCTCGCTTCACTGGCCACGGAACCAGATGATTGGAGGGTGTCAAATGGATTTCATTTGTTGTCGAACAATAATAGCGATACTCCTTGGAATTTTAGACCATTGAGTCTTACGTCAGTAGTGGGTAAACTATTGGAGACGATTATTATAGAGGGAATGTATGATGTATCGTGCCAGCAGCAATAGACAACAGACTCATTTTTTAATGTTAAACTACTATATTTTCAGTGTCTACCCAAAATACAGACTATTAAACAAATTACTCTACTAAACAAAAATTAAGAGTTCTCCGCATTTGTAGTTCAGAAACGGTGTCAGGTTTAGAAACAGTTCTTCTTAAATCTTACTCAAACACAGTTCCAGAAATGGCTATCCAGATGATTCCAGAAACCCACCGAAACAGCTGAGGGAAAGAAACTTGTAAATCTACACTAAGATGACACGAGGCGGCGATAAGGGAACATTTCAGAGGATCCACGGTGGGAAAACAAAATAGCAGTCACAGCAGATTCCAGACGTTGAGTATTACGTGACGGAATATTACGTGACCGTCAGCTTGTAATATCCCTTAACACAAGTGGTCGCCAACCAACACACCCAAATCCATGTATGGGTTAACAAAAAGTGGTCGCCACAGGATTACTCCAGAAATCCGAGTGTTGATCATGTAAAGTGACAGTCTCGTATTCAATATGCACTGTGTGCCGCTAATTATCACAATCCTCTGGACATGGAGAAGGATTAGCCTCGTCCGCTGCTGTAGCGAACTCTTCAACTATCTCCACCCAGCTCGCTTTTCCTGCTGGTTGCTCACATTCCGCTGTTCATCTCTGTTGAATGTCCCAGCAACCCGTTCGCATTTTGTTATAATGACGCCTTCCACCCGCCTCGTCCAGGCGCTTAAAATGACGCTCGCAGTAAAAGAAAATATTCACACAAAACATTGAGTATTTGAAAAACGTAGTCTGGCCTAGGAGAGACAATAGCTGTCCTTTATGAGCTAGATTGAATTATATGAATAAGTGAATATAAAACTAACATAAGAATAACATACATAACAGTCGATGTGTGTGTATTAATTTTGGTAAGGCGTTTGAACACTTCCCCAAAGTAAACTCATTCAGAAAGTCAGGAGGCATATGATCCCGGCTGGTTGGTTCACATTTGGCACACTAACAGAAGGCAGATGATTAGAGTGAATTTTGGCTGGAAGACAGAGTGCAGCCGTATTCCGCAAGGAGGGTCGAAATTTTGGTACGCTTTACAAATATATTTGGAGTCTGCAGTTACA
Organism: Hemitrygon akajei; assembly: GCF_048418815.1. Classification (NCBI taxonomy): domain Eukaryota; kingdom Metazoa; phylum Chordata; class Chondrichthyes; order Myliobatiformes; family Dasyatidae; genus Hemitrygon; species Hemitrygon akajei. The sequence continues at coordinate 2,292,565 of NW_027331990.1, read as the reverse complement.
GTGCTCCGCGAAATAGGGCTGAGGGAAATAACTGATTTAATCTGATCACTCAGCAGCTGGATAACATGTGGAATTAGGGCTGAGGATGTCAATACATTGCTGGGCTATAGACTGAACCAGCACGTTATCAAACCTGGCCTGCAGTTTACATATTTCAGGGCAGATGCGACAATGCCTTCAAAGCAATCATTTCCAATGGAACCCTACAAATTAAAACCATCATTTCAAAGTGTTTAGCTGCAGCTTTTGGTGCTCATTAAAATAACCATCATTCCAAAATGACAATTCCATATTCCCAATTCAAATCTCTCCTCAGTCTGCTACACGCTCGGGAATAAAGTACCAACACGTGTAATCTTTCCTTTCAATTCAAAACGTCCAGACCAGGCAATAGCAGTGTAATATTCTTCTTGTATTCTTTCAAACTTATTTACATCTTTCCTGCATATCCAGGAAACCAATTCCGTTCTTATTCGAAGCACCTGATGTGGTGAAATGGTTTCGCTACGGAACACATGTACCACGTCAGTGATTTTTAAACTACAGACCAATATGATATATTATTGCATGATGACCTTTCCCGACAGTGACGGCGGGTATTCGGAATATACCGAACACCACATTATCAATACACTTTTCCACTTTCATTATGTATGAAATACAAATACTTGTCCGTCTCTACATCAGCACCCTCGAGAACCCGGTCACTCTTTGTGAATATCCCAGCCCTACTCACCCATGGAAGGTCATCACCACGTACCTCAATATTGACCCATATCTGCCCTTCCATGACGATCTGACAAACTGATCAATTTCGTCCCATGATTGACTTGTAACTACAACGAGTATCCGGACACGGTGAAATCTCTTCTTTATGAGCCTTTAAGTTCAGACTATTCAACACGTCAGTTTATCGTGGTAGCACGAGAGCAAATAAAAACAGAAGCATATACAATCTTGTGTTGTATTCACAGTGCAAGTGTAGTTCAGGTTATCAAGTATGTCAATAAAACTCTCTTCCTCAGTTTCAGCAGCGCAACCAGGATACCGCAACTGCAAAACAGTTATACTTGTTGGTACAAATGTACTTAAAGCAGATGTTGCATTCACTTCAGAGTCTGAACCAATTCGAAGTTCATTCGTACGGTGATTGAATTACATTGCTTCATGCTTACATTGGAATGCACTGCCTGAGTCAGTGGTGGAGGCAGATACACTCGTGAAATTTAGGAGACTACTAGACAGTTATGTGGAGGAATTTAAGTTTAGGGGTTGTATGGGAGGCTGGGTTTAAGGATCTGCACGAAGGACCTGTAATGTGCTGCACTAGTCTATGTTCTAAAATTCAAAATTGGAGTTTAAATAGACATTACAAAGTTTACCATTGTTTCCAAGTTTAATCGTTTATTGCTTCTGTGCATTGTGCAGTGCTTCTTAATTTTTGTTCATGTGAAGCTGGTTGAACAGCGGTTTGGAATGCTACATTTGGAATGTACTTCTGACCAAGCCTGGATATCCGGAGCCCAGCGTTTTTCCTGTATTTTTTCAGAGATTGATAGGTTCTTGATTGGACATGGCATCAAAGGTTAGGAGGAGTAGGCTGGGAACTCAGGTTGAGGAAGAGATTGAAAAAAAAGCCATGATTGAATGGTGGAGCAGACATGATGGGGCAGTTGGCTAATTCTGCTCCTATGCCTTATGGTCTTATGGCCTTTATAGCTCTGATTAGATTGTTCCAGATTCAGGAATCAGTTCAGTCCATTCCCTTTACATAACAAATCGCTACTTGCTTGAAAATGGTCTCAGATTTATCTGTCCACATTCAATTGCTCTCATTAGATTATCAAAGATCAAGAATCCATTCGGTCCACAAAGTGGGGGGAGAGGGGGAACAATTGAGTAACACACACAAAATGCCGGTGGAACGCAGCAAGCCAGGCAGCATCTATAGGAAGAAGTTTCGGGCCGAGACCCTTTGTCAGGTTTACCCAGCTTTTTGTGGTTGTTGCATGAATTTCCAGCATCTGCAGATGTCCTTGTGTTTGCGGGACCAAAGAGAGTTGATTTATCTGCCTCCCCTGTGCTCGATTAGACTGCAGGTTCTTCTGGGCAACAGCTGAATGTTGTCACATGTACCAAGGTACAGTGAACATCTAGTCTTGTGTACTGTTCACACAGATCAAATCGTTAAAAGAAGCTATGAAGTGGAACTACTTAAAAAAACTATGCTGAATAGAATGAAACAACTACAGAGACACTTCACAAGTAGACTAAAAGGAGGGAAACCAAAACGAAATAGGCTAGGAAGTGAAGGGGCCACATCATCAGAGCAGGGAACCATTGAATAATTTTATACCAACGGAGAAGTTTTCCACGAGCCTAAAGTTACGGGTTTGCAGGCCTTTACTTTGCACCTTTACCTGTGTGTTTTTTTGATCTTTTCCAGAAAACATCTTCGCACTCAGCCCTCCTTCATCTCTGCTCAGTGAGACGAGTTCAATAATACAGTTCCGCGCTAATCTGGCTTCTGTAAAGCAGACAGCCTGACAAGTGTCGGCTCTCGTCAACTCTCTCCATGTTGGACACAACTTGATAAGGTCGCATATTCAAAGCGTGCGTGAAATTCAGCACCAATACAGCACCAGCTGTGGCGGGGAGGGGCACTACTGCTATAGTGGAGAAAGAAAGAAAGACGGAAAAATGTGGAATCACTGAACGACATCCCCAGGCCCTTGAAATAGGCCCCGCCGGGTGAGACAGTCTTTCATATGCAAATTCCGCCACTCGTCTGTCCTCGACGTTCGCTGCGGTCATGGTGATGTTAAAGAAATACTTCACCCCACATTCTGGATTGAGATTTTTATCTCCACAACACGGAAATGGGAGATACAAACTTCCATGAAGATTGAGATTGCAAGGTGTTCCTGGAATCGCTGAAAAATTCACAGCGGTACCCAGGACACCAACTACTTTCCGGTCTCGATCTGGGTTAACTGGTTTAACCCTAGACCGTTATATAGGAGGGGCTTCGGAAAAACAGAATGAGGCGTTGGAGCGGAGCAGTGCAGCGGCACTAGGCGAGCAATGCTAGTTAAAATGAAACACTGATGTGCACTAACAAACGTATTTCGCTTCACTGGGGAAGAGAGAGACTATAAACAGGCGAATGTAGATAAAAATGATTGCAAGGAACATCGGTAAACCAGAGTGACAAATCAAGTGCTATAGTAAAACGGGTGAGTATCGAGTCGAACAAGGATAAAGCTGGGTTCTATTGTGCAGGAGTTGCTTGCAATGCGGGAAGAATTACTAAGGACAGACCGGGCTAAACTATGCGGGCTTCCTTTCCATGTACATATCCAAATATCTCTGAAAGGTTGAAATCGAAATCGCATCCACACTTGTGCTGGCAGCTGGTTCCATACTCTCACCCCAGGCACTTCACATTTAAACCATGACTTCTAGTTGTCGTCCCACACATAGATGCCGAACAAAAGGCTGGTTGTAATGACCATAACTCTACCTCTTAATTGTGTATACCTCTATCAAATGTCCTCCTAAGATTCTACCTTCTAATAATAAATTTCTAACCTATTGAATCTTTCCTTATAACTCAGGTCCTCCAGTCCTCGCAACATCCGTGATTTTTTTTTCTCTCTCTGTACTCTGTCGATCTTCTTTACATCTATCCTCTAGGTAAATTACCAATTCGGCACACGTTATTCCAAGTTAGGCCTCACTAACGCCTTAATCTCGCAGTAATGAGAACCAATGGATATCTTATTATAATCCTCAGTTGCTCTCTGAACTTTGTCTGGGTGACGGCGTAAAGAGCCGTGTTTGTGCAGCAGCTCAGAAGCTGCAGCATCGAGCCCAGATCATTCAGATATACTGGAGGACGCGTCGATGTATAGTAACCAAACAGCAGGATCCACGCTGAATAAACAGTGTACGGTGTCCACAGCAGAACGAAATTGCCAGAGATGATCAGCAGTAAAACCAGGGATTTCCTGCGGCTCTCCATTTCCGGGTCTCTGGCACTCTGACCTTTGTCAGCACACCGGAGTCTCCTGCGCCCCCTGCTGGTGACTAGAACGTATCTGACGGTCAATCCGTTTGTCAGCAGAACTAGTAGGAACGGGATCACAGGGGTTGGGAGGTAATTAAATAAGTCTATTAGCGTCGACATATATGGAAACTTTAACATTAACATGGAAGGTAAACAAATAAATGGAGTATGCATCTGTGCATAGTACCCTGAGAACAGAAAATACCTGTAAATATTCCTTAAACAGCTGATCACTGACACTATCCCCATAATCAGAGCCGCAGTTTTCCCAGTGCAATATTTTGTTTTCGACCTTTGGCAACAAATCGCCACAAACCGGTCAAATGTGAAAGTGACAGTGAACCAGACCGAACAATCGGTGGCTGCGTAAAGCAGGACGGCATGGATATTACACACTGGAGTAGACAGAGACCAGAAGGAAACTTCGACTGGCGCGTAAGTATTCGGAATCTTGCTCAATATCAGGTCCAGGATGAGAACCAGAAGATCCGCCACTGCCATGGCAACCAGGTAACTGGAGACAGCTCTGGAGAGACCGCACTTTCCTCGGCACAAGATTAAAATCGTCACCAGGTTCACTGTGAGAAGCATAAAAAATCAGTAGGTAACCGTCGGGAAACGTTCGCTGTTAAATGGATATATAATTTATCTCATTTGTTTTCTGTGTCAAGTCATGTTGGAAAATCGTTAACTCTCGGAAGGTATATATGCTTAGAGAAAATCAATTCTTAGAATTAAATCACAAGTTAATTCAGTATAAAATCGAACGGAATATATGCGGATGAATATCACCCAAGAAACAGCATTAAATGACACAGATAACGATCACTGATGATTGCACAATTTCGTTCATGTTGATGGAAAAGTGGTAGCTGGGGCATTAAATACTAACTCCGTAGCAACGTATTTGTCATTAAATAAATGTCTGCAACACTGACTCTGTTGAGGTCAAAGACGGGCTCTCGCCCCTGATCGTGATAAAGTAATCTGCAAAAGCCCTCAGCATATGTAATGCAGCTAGGGTGCCGAAGGCTTTTGAACAGGACTATATTTAACAACGTAGAGCAAAGAGAGAGTTTGAAATCTGGTGGGAGCAATCGATGTAGGTAACGAGGAGGGTGGAGATGTCGGACAGGTGTCAGGGAAGGATTGCCGGGGTGGGTTAGCGTGTGTGCAGAAAAACCCAGCCTTGAGATTTTATTCCGAACAATTGTTTCACTGATAACAGTGTGTGCCTCTAGTACTGTCACGGATCACCCTGTCAGCAGTAGCTCCATTGAATTCGCTCAATAGCAAGTGACTCAACTCCGGATGTAACCAAGTTTCACACGACCCATTAACTGATTCGAAGCTGCTCAGCTAAAGCTTGAAGAAACTCATGTCCTGTCTCGGACACGCTGACGGGAAGACCTGACTTTGCTGCACCAAATGATGCGATCACAGATAATTGCTCAGAAAACAATTCCTTAGAATAATTATTCCAAAGTACTGTATCCCCTTCAGAATTAGCGGCCCTTATTAAATCCATTTTCATACATTCTTATGCATTTTATAACATTTCTGATGAAATTTTATTTACCCGCACCGCTGATCGTCTTTTCTCACCAACCCGAGGTATCGCAGACAGCATATCGTGGACTTTTATCACTTTGCAGAGTTGTCGCTTTTGAACAAGGACTGAGATTCAGACTCCGGTGATAATACAGGAATCAGTTCAGGACAATTTTGAATTGCAATCTGAACATGAAATCAGTCTACAGGAATGACTGCCGTAAAGCATCGATTTCACAGTCAAATGAGCCCGCCAAGAATTAAAACAAAAAAACAGGAAGGACATTGACATTCTATAATTGTTGTATTCCAATCGTGGACAGAAATGTGATACAGAGGAACGTGGTGAGGAGAATGGTCAGAGGAGGGAGAGTTAGTGTGAGATCATGTTAACGGATTGATAGTGAAAATTGTGATCACTTCCCTTTTTTTTGAATTCCAATCGCAGACAGGTAAGTGATACGAAACGTAAATAGAAATCAAGGGAAATTTTCAAACTTCGAGCGATAGCGCCGAATGTAATGTTGATATTTGGAACAATATTGTTTGAAATGACTGGTGAATGAGCGAGTCGGAGGGGTTCACAATAAGTAACTCCTCTGAGGTGAAGATAAATAATGGACGATCTCACCTTACACAACTCAGCGATAGCATCGGGTAACACATTGAAAAGCGAATAAGGAAAGTAAACTAGTCACTCAGGAAAGGACAATGGAAACTTTCGAAGGGCCGATCAATTGATACATTAGATATTGTGGAGATGGAGCTGCAGTAGGAAGAATGCCAATAGGGTACTGTGAGGAAAGGGCCAGGGTTCTCTTGACATTCGGAGTGTGTCATAATAGACAGTTGTTTCTGGGAGAAGTGGAAAGGCCGAATATTCTGTTTGATGATATGGTAGGCATGTACGAAGCTTCAGCACGCCGGTGGACTGTGGCTGTTATGCAGTGACCTTGGTGTGCAGATGACACAGTCTGACCAGGTATCTGCGGGAATAATGCGGATTTTGTCTCCGAATACAGTAACCATCGCACGTAGATAATAGTGCGGATGTTTCCAGCGATATTGCGGACATGGAAATCAGATTCATTGGAAGCACAACGCGAGGAAGCAACTTGTTTCAGCAGTAGATATTCCCAATGGGGAGTATGTAGCGAATGAAAAGAAACAACTTTTACAGAGTCAAAATATCAGAGGTAAAAGCCACGGTCAGGAACTGATTTGAGCAAAATTGGAACACAGTTTACCCTTCAGATCATTGACCGTTACACAATTCCAGGTGCCACAGTGAACAACATCGGTAGCAGAATTTAAAGTGCCGAATATTTCATATCTAGAGTGAGTAACAATAGTAATAATTTCATATTCGAGATACACATTAGAAGGAAAGTAATTGAGTTCAACATTGTTGCATAACTAAGCTTTAGACACGCTAAATGGAGGATCTGACTTTGCTACACCAAATGTTGTGGTCACAGATCGAAGGTTAACTGTGCAGAAGGTATTCCCTCAGAATTATTATTCCAAGATACTGTATCCCATTCAGAAACACCTGAGCTTATTAGCGGCATTTTCCTCCGTTCGTATGCATTTCATTACATTCCTGATTAAATTTTATTTACCCGCACCGAAGAATCTCTTTTATCAACAAACCAATACATCACAGTAAGAGTACCGTGGCCTTTTCGTCATGTTTCATTTAGATAGTTGATCTATTTTGAACAAGGATTAAGTACACAGTCCAATACAAACGCCAATAATAAGAACAGAATCAAGTCAGGATCGTTTTGAATTGCAATCAGAGAATGGGATCAGTTTTCAACAGCGACTACGGTAAACAACACATACAAGAATAAACAAAAAGTAACAGTAAGGATATCGGCATGCTATAATTGTTGAATTTCAATCGTAGACAGAAATGTGACACAGACAACGTGGTGAGGGGATGATCAGAAGAGGGCGAGTGATCCTGAGATCATTTTAACGATGGGTTGTGCAAATTGTGATCACTTAGTTATTCTGAAGAAAATGTAAATGGATTTCAAGGAATAATTCCACATTTTGAGCAAAAACGCCGAGTCTTTTGTTGTTGATATGAGGATCAATATTGTTTGAAATGAACAGTGAATAAGTGTTGGCGGATGATGTCCACAATAAGGAGTCTCCTTTGAGGAGAAGAGAGATGAAGGGCCGTCTCCTTTTGCTTCCATTATTACACAATTCTGCGATAGTGTCAAAGTGTCAATTTAAAAGGGAATAAAGGAAAATAAAATATTCACTTTGATAAAGACAGCAAAAATCAATGTAAACTGTCGAAGAGCTGGAACAAATGATAAGTTCAGATTCTCTGAAGATTGAGCTCTGGCTGGACGATTTCCAATGGAGAACTGTAAAGAAAGGAACAGGGGTACTCCTGACCTCCCGAGAGTTCAAGAATAGACAGGTGGTTCTGGGAGAAGTGCAAAGGCGAAACGTTATGTTCGATGTAGACTGTGGCTGGTGTACAGTGAGCCTGTGGTGTAGATGACACAGCCCGAGCAGTTCCCTGCCGGAATAGTGCGGTTTTGGATCTCAGATTAGAGTCACCCTGGCAGGCAGATAACGAGCGGGTGTCTCCGCGAATACTGCGGATATGGAGATCAGAACAAAAATCAATAGAAACGCAACGTGAGGAAGAAACTTGATTCAGCAGCAGATATTCCCGATGGGCGTACAGAGCGAATGAACGGAAGCAACGTTTACTGAGGAAACATATCAATGTCTCGGTCATGAACTGATTTGAGCAACGATTGAACAGAGTTTACTGATCAGACCATTGACCATTATACCGGCACAATTCCAGGAGCCACAGTGAAAACATCGGGTGCAGAATATAAAGTGCTGAAGATCTCTTATCCGGATTGTGTGACAGCAGCTTAATTTCAATGGGTGGTTCGCATTAGAATGAAATCAATTTAGTTAAATATTGTTGCATAATAAAGCTTTGGAGAGAGACTCACCTGGAAGAGCAAATATGGCGAAGACGGCGTAGTAAATCACTAGAAAGACTCTTAATGCATACGCGATTCGAAATTCTAAGGTAATCCACTCGTCGTTTGCAAGGAGATATTCAACAGCCCAGAAGGCATTACTCCGAATCCCTGTTACATTCCACGCTGCTGTTCGCCGACTTTGATCCATTCTGAAGCCAACCAAACTTATTTCCCTAATGTGTGCCCTCTCTGTCCCGCTTTGTGGATCCGCCAATTGCTGTTAGTGCCGGGGCTGCTGCTCACGCTGACACTGGGAGACCTCAATGAGTGGGGCGCGTATTAATAGGAGAGCGAAACTCACTTGTGGGACGCAGTAAAGCTCCATGGAAATGACGTTATTTCTATATGATCAAATGACGGGTGCGATTAACCTTTTCTGGATATCAGCAGAGCCGTTGGTGTGGGGATGTGTTGGTAAATGATTTCGTATATAAAAATGTATATATCTATATTTATTCAGACACAATTCGGCAGATTTCACAAAATATTTAAGCGGATTAAGCGGATGACGACGATTCATTAAGATTGCTCGTGTTTGTGACTATTGTTTTTTACCCTGTTTCAGCATTGTTTAAATGTTATTCATATGCTTATTGCAACCACTTGATCGCTCAAAACATTTAACTAAAACAGTTAACCATCTTTCCCTAGTAAACATCTCCACTCACATCAGTGCATGATTCGTGAGGATCTGGACACTGATGATTCTGGAGAGGCAATAAAATTATCTCTGTGGTCAATGATAGACCAGGAGGGGCAATAACGCGATCGGCCTGGTCCATGTGCTGAGAGGAGTGTTTGGGCAGATCTACCAGACTGTCGTTCACATCTCCCCCAACTGCGGAGTTCTCTGCATTCGAAAGCTGAAAGTCTTCTCTCCTATTTCAGTGATAGTGGATTTATATTTTATTATATGTAATTTTTAGTAAACTTTCGTCTTTACTGCTTATCCTTTGGTTAAAATTCTCTGATTGATTCTAGCCCTTTTCGGTGTATTTCACGGCCGAGTGTGATCAAAGAAACTCGGAGAGTGACATTTCAACCGTTGTCTAGTTTTAAATGGAACCCGGATGAAGTGAAACCTTGTCTTCTTCGAAACAAGCATTGAAATAAAAACAGTTTCTGTCATCACCTTAGATCATCTTCACTACTCCATCTATGCTCTCATGCAATGTTACACCTATGACTGTTTATCTCCTCTCATTTGTAGCTTGCTCTCTAATCAATGTTGAAATGGTGATGGACGTCTGCTGGGAAAATATAATCCATTAGATGAGGCTCATCAAGTGTCAGGAGCAAAGTGAAGATCAATGACCCTTCTATTTTTACAGCCGCGCCGACCAACCTTGCTCCAAGCAGGAACATTTTAAACGGCCTGAAAGCTGCGGGACTCCTCATTTATTTATTTTTGTAATATGCAAAGTATGAATGTTCAGAATTAAAATGGAAAAATCACATACTTTGATTTTATTTATTAGTTGACGGGTATAATGGAACACATTACAACAAATAAAATCTTCCAAATTTCGGAAACTTTTATCAGCTGCTTCCAATTCCAACTCGTCGGGAACAGAGACGATGCGCATAGGAGCATTTCAGTTACTGACCGATGGCGCATCCATGCGGTTTACAGGAACAATGCAAGTTAAGGTACAGGTTATTGTTCTGTGTGGGCAGTGATCGTATATTTTGCTTCTAGTTGCGATTATATTGGAAAAGTATCATCGGGATTAATGACCTTGTTGCCTTCGTTCTTGCTTTTACTCTTGGCGAGTAATGGCAATGCTGCTCACGCAGAAAACAAGTGAAAATAATAACGTCCTGTACAGAATAGCTGGATGCAGTTTGTTGATATCTTTGAACTGGTTCATTGGTGCCAGGTAATTGCTACCATCACACAGGGTATACTATAATTAGCAAATTAGCCAGTAATGAGCCAACAAAGTCAATGTAATCAGTATGTTTTATTAGGCATTACTTTGTCATGGTGATCAACAGTAATATTGTCATCCCTGCTGAGCGATAAGGTCGCTGTTGAAACAAAACTGTAAGATAGCAACAGATTTGACACTGATGTCATTGTCCGGTCCGTGAAGCCGCATTCTGGTTCACGGTCCGGTCCATCATTACTTATTCCAGGTTTTCTGGTTTACCCTTGTTCTGTGCTCTGACTGAGGCACCGGATTGTCATTTTGGGCTGGCTACATAAAAAGCTCTTGCGTTCAGCTTCATTTGCTGGACTGTCCCTTCCCTTCCCTTTCCTTCCCTTCTCTTCTGTTCTTTTCTCTCCCCTTCCCCTTTCCCTTCCTTTGCCTTTGCCTAAAGCCTTGCCTGAAGCCTTGCCAGCAAACTCGCCAGCGACCACGCCTGTATCGCTGTCAAGTTCTACCGCAGGAGCAAGACCAGAGCCTTGCTGTGCCTGGATATGGAACTATCTATCGATGTTTGGAACTGTCTCTGTGTCCACACCTTCGCTAAGTAGGTCCGGCCTTTTGCCGCTACCTTGTGTTCGGAACCGGCTGTCTGTGTTCTGTGTTCGAGTCCCGGCCCTACGTTCTGCTCCCTAGGAGGGGTCCTGACTCTGTGTAGAACCCTGGCTCCAAATCCTGTTCCTAAGAAAGGGTCCCGGCTCTGTGCTCCATGTTCCTGTTTTCCTGTTCTCTAAAGACCAGGGCTCCGTGTTCCTTTTCTCTAAAGACCAGGGCTCCGTGTTCCTGTTCTCTCAAGACCAGGGCTCCGTGTTCCTTTTCTCTAAAGACCAGGGCTCCGTGTTCCTTTTCTCTAAAGACCAGGGCTCCGTGTTCCTGTTCTCTCAAGACCAGGGCTCCGTGTTCCTGTTCTCTCAAGGCCAGGACTCTGTGTTCCTGTTCTCTCAAGACCAAGGCTCCGCGTTCAGGTGTCCCAAGATCAAGTCAATCCTTCGAAATCTTGTCCTGTTCATGTGCCTCGGCCTGTGCAGGAGTCTCATGTCTAGTCCTCAAAGAAACCAAGCCACTTGCGGAGGTACTGAAGAATGAGTATAGACAACTTGGTGGAAAGTTAAAAAAGCAGGTCCTCGAAGGTGGTAATCTCAGGATTCCTACCTGTGCCACGTGCCTGTGAGGGTAAGTAAAGGGTGCTCTGGCGGAGGAACACGTGGCTGAGATATTGGTGTAGGGGGCAGGGTTTCAGATTTCAGGATCATTGCGAACTCTCTCGGTCAGGTGGGACCTGCACAAGAGAGATGGGTTACACCTGAACTACAGGGGGACCAATATCCTTGCAGGGAGGTTTGTCAGTGCTGTTGGGGAGGCTTTAATCTAGATTTGCAGGGGCGTGAGTACCAGAGGGCCAGAGCAGACAGTGGAGCGGGGGTGAAAATAAATGATGTTGAAAGTACATGCAAAATCACAAATAGTAGGGTTGACTGTGGTGATAAAAATCTTCTGAGGTGTGTTTATTTTAATCTACGGTGTATTGTGGGGAAGGCTGACCAGCTGAGTACATGGATAGACACATGTAATTATGACATTATAGCAACTAGTGAAACTTGGCTAGAGGAGGGGCAGCACTCTGGTTAATGTTCCAGGGTTCAGATGTTTCAGACGTGATAGAGGCAGAGGAATGAAGGGTGGGGTGGAGGGTGGCTTTGCTAGTCAGGGAAAATGTTATAGCTTTGCTCAGGCAGGGCAGATTAGAGAGCTTGTCTATCGAGGCCATATGGGTGGAGCTGAGAAACAGGAAAGGTATGACAACATTAATGGGGTTGTATTAGTCAGCGAGAATTGGAGGAGCAAATTTGCAGACAAATAACAGAGAAATGCAGGAAACATAAAGGTGTGATAGTTTTCCACATATTAATTGGGACTCCAATGCTGTTAAAGGTCTAGACGGGTTACATTTTGTAAAATCTGTTCAGGAAAGTTTTCTAAATCAATATTTAGAGGTACCAAACGGAGAGGAGGCAATATTGGATCTCCTATTAGGAAACGAGTTAGGACAGGTGTTGGAAGTGTGTATAGGGGAACACTTTGGTTCCAATGATCATAACACCATTAGATTCAACTTGATCATGTATAAAGATAGATCTGTTCCTCGGGTTGAGGTTTTTAAAATGCAAAAAGGCCAAATTTGAAGAAATGATAACGGATCTAAAAAGCGTGGATTGGGACAGGTTGTTCTCTGGTAAGGATGTCGTTGGTAAGAGGGAGGTCTTCAAAGCAGAAATTTCGGGAGTGCAGAGTTTGTATGTTCCTGTCAGGATTAATGGCAAACTGAATAAGAATAAGGAACCTTGGATTTAAAGGGATATTAGAACACAGATAACGAAAAAGAGAGAGATGCATTACAGGTATAGGAAGCAGGGAACAATTAAGGAACTAGAGGAGTATAAAAGGTGCAAAGATACTTAAGAAAGAGATCAGGAGGGCTAAAAAAAGACATGAGGTTGTTTTGGCAGTCAAGGTGAAGGATAATCCAAAAAGCTTCTACAGGTATATTAAGTGGAAAAAAAGATAATAAGGGATAAAATTGGTCATCCAGAAAATCAGAGTGGTCTTCTATGTATGGCACCAAAAGAATTGGAGGATGTCTTATTTGTTTGCTTGTTTGTCTATCTATCAATCTATCTATTTATTTATTTATCTATCTATCTGTCTATTTATTTATTTAGTTAGTTAGTTATTGTTTATTTATTTATTCATTCATTTATTTGCTTATTTTTGGCGTTTGTATTTACTAAGGAAACTAGCATGGAGCCAATGAAAATGCGGCAAACAAGTAGTCAGGTGATGGGTCTTACACATATTGAAGAGGGTGAGGTGTTCGCTCTCTTGACGTAAATCCGTGTAGATAAATCCCCAGGACCTGACAGGGTATTCCCTCGGACCTTGAAGGAGACTAGTGTTGAAATTGCAGCGGCCCTGGCAGATATATATATTTATAAAACGTCTTTATCTACCGGTGAGGTGCCGGAGGATTGGAGGATAGCTCATGTTGTTCCGTTGTTTAAAAAAGGCTCTAAAAGTAATCAGGAAATTATAGGCCAGTAGGTTTGACGTCAGTAGTAGGTAAATTATTGGAAGGAGTACTAAGAGATAGGATGTACAAGTATTTGCATAGACAGGGAATTATTAGGGAGGGGCAACATGTCTTTGTGCGTGGTAGGTGATGTTTAACAAATCTGTTAGAGTTTTTCTAGGAGGTTACCAGGAAAGTGGTTGAAGGAAGGGAGTAGATGTTATCTACATGGACTTCAGTAAGTCCTTTGACAAGGTCCTGCATGGGAGGTTAGTTAGGAAGAATCATTCGCTTTTTATACATGGAGAATAGTAAATAGGATTAGACATTAGCTCAATGGGGGAAGCCAGAGAGTGGTAGTGGAGGATTGTTTCTCTTAATAGAGGCCTGTGACTAGTGGTGTGCCACAGGGATCAGTGCTGGGTCCATTGTTATTTGTCATCTATATAATTGATCTGCATGATAATGTGGTAAATTAAATCAGTAAATTTGCTGATGATATAAAGATTGGAAGTGTAGTGAACAGTGTGGAATGTTTTCAAAGCTTGCAGAGGGATTGGGACCAGCTGGAGAAAAAATGAGCTGAAAAATGGCAGATAGAATTTAATACAGAAAAGTATGAGTTATTGCACTTTGGAAGGGCAAACCAAAGTAGAACATTGAAGGTAAGTGGTAGAGCACTGGGAAGTGCAGTAGAACAGAGAGATTTGGGAGTACAGTTACTAAATTCCCTAAAAGTGTCGTCACATGTACATGGGGACATTAGGAGAACTTTTGGTTCATTGGTCTTTATAAATCGAAGTACTGAGTACAGGAGATGGAATGTTATGCTGTGTTTGTATAAAGCATTGGTGAGGACGAATTTGGAGTACTCTGCGCAATTTTGGTCACCGAATTACAGGAAGGATATTAATAATGTTGAAAGCGCGCAGAGAAGGTTTACAAAGATGTTGCCAGGACTTGAGAAACTGAATTAAAGAGAAAGGCTGAATAGGTTAGCTTTTTATTCCCTGGAGCTTAGAGGAATGAGGGGAGATTTGATAGAGGTATATAAAATTATGATGGGTATAGATAGAGTGAATGCAAGCAGGCTTTTTCCACTGAGGCGAGGGGAGAAAAAAAACAGAGGTCATGGGTAAAGGGTGAAGGGGGAAACGTTTCTTTGGAACATTAGGGGATCTTCTTCACACATAGAGTGCTGGGTCCCTGGAATGAGATGCCAGATGAAACGGTAAATGTGGGCTCAATTTTAATATTTATGAAAAACTTGGACAGGTATATGGGTGAGAGGTGTGTCGAGGGATATGGTCCAGGTGAAGGTCAGTGGAACTAGGCAGAAAATTGGTTCGGCACAGCCAAGAAGGGTTAAAAGGCCTGTTTCTGTGCTGTAATGTTCTATGGTATGGTTCTATAATTCCAAGAAAACAATGCCACAGCTACAAACATTGGTAGATTAGAACGTATTGAGCTCTAATTGTACTGAACTTTACAATTAGTTCACTGAGCACAGGAGTTGGGACGTCATGCTGCAGCAGTAGAATACCTTGTTGAGGCCGTAGATGGAATATCGTGTGCTGATCTGGTCACCTACTTACTGTTTAAAAATATCATTAAGTATCCAAAATTGCAGCGATTCTTGACAAGGATATTTTCGCTAACTGATGCCAAGAATCATCCGGAAATGTTGAATAGGTTAGGAATTTATTCCCTGGGGAGCAGGAAAATGAGTGGGGATCTTAAATTATGAAAGTTATAGACAAGATGACTGCTCCCAGACTTTCTCAATCCTCTGAGTAAATCTAGAAGCAGAGCTCATAGGTTTCTGATGAAGGAAGAAAGATGGATGCAAAAGGGACATTTGGGAACTCCTATGCCCTCACATATTCCAGCGAGTGTGGAAGGAACTGACAGCGTAAGTGGTCGATGCGGATTCAATTGTAACACTTCAGTGAAGTTTGTGTAGGTACGTGAATGAGAGAAGATTGACATTGCAGATTAATGTGAGTAGGCGAAATATCTCACCCGGATGATTATTTCTCTGCGGTAATCATCTCTGACTCAATAACGATCTCTGACCCATTTTCTTATTCAGTGTCTTCTCATTTTCCAGTTCGTCACCAACCTAACTCTGTGAAGAACAGAGGATGTGTTCAAATTCACCTTTTAATCACACTTCCCTCTTTGTCTTGCAGTACACCACTCTATGCAAGTTTGAATCTCGGTTATTGGAAAATATCGTCTCACCACTCTGTATCCACTATGGCAGTCGTACCAATGTGCAGTCCTCGGTTTATCCGAGACAATCTCACCTCTGTATCTATCGTGGAACCGGTATCGAGGCCTGACGCTCGGCTCTTTTGCGAAGTTCAAGATGAGCTCCGTCCTGTGGATATTTGACTGTTTATTTTTAAATGGGCGCGTTTTCCTCTTTCTGTTTTCTGTAATAACCCTTACATTAAGATTCATAAAAATAATTTCTTTAATTGTATGCACGTTACCGTCTGTTATTTCGTGACACATCACACAGTATCCACACACACCGGGTTTGGAATGTGAGAGCCATGTGAAGCTTAGGAGTCTCGCGGTACCGCAGAGTGCCTTCTTGAAGCTGACGCAACCAAGGAAACAAGGAGGTTTCGTAAAGAATAATTTGTTCGACGCCCCTGATGGAGGGCATGTCTTGGTCCACACAGGGGTAGCTCGTCCACCTTTTTTCCACATCTGCCACCTAGCTCTCATTTGTAGCTCCAAGTAACTGTTTGCATGCGACACTAGCAGCACCCTGATACACCTCCTCGACAGGCGGTGAGGAAACCTGGTGAGGAAAGCCAGAAAAAATGAACGGCGGTGAGAAGGGGACTTGTCTAACCCAGCATGTGAAACCAATTCCCGGACTGGGAGGATGAGATCAAGTACAAGATCCAACGCAGCGCTTCATGGAGAGGAAGGGCATTACAAGACAAAGACGTTCACTGCAGCCGAGGAAGACTTTAATTTTGACGCCGAGAGTGGAACTGCCGCATTGCAAGGGCTTTTCCACTAGTAAGATTCCTCCCGAACAGGTTTACGTCATCGTCTGAAACGACGGACAGCCAACACTAACTATTAATAATTCACAAAGAATTAGAAATAAAAGAATAAACCAAATCAGAAACAAACCAAACCAAAACATAACACAGTGATAATATTGATATTCCTCTGGGATGTTAGCTTGCATGATTTTTGCAATCATTTCAATTACACACTTGTTTTCCCGTTATGATTCTGTATTTTGCATAGAAATTGTCACCGTGGCTATTTCAGAGACATAAGATTTCAGTTTATCGCCTATGTATGCATATAAATAGATAGATATATAGGTTGATTAATAGATAGATATATGGACAGACAGATTGAGACAGATCGTTACATTTATGAGACAGGTAATTTGATTCCCTTTCTAGGCTGTGCGGAGACCACTGGGGCTATTTCCCTTCTTCCAAATGATCCATTACTGCAATCAACAGGACTGTCACGTCTACAGGAACGTCATGGACCACACGGATCTTATCAGTGCTAACTCTGACATACCACAGATAACACAGGTAATATATCCGCCTGCCCAGCTGTAATGTTATTATCACAACTCATTGGGTCCCAAGTCTCTCACACAGAGAATATCGCTGCTTATTCAGAACTACCTCTAAGTCTGCTGGTAATTTCATTGCTTATCCAATCTCATGCTTGCCACAGCGCAAACAAGATATAAGACTACAAGATCATAAAAACATGAAATATCCCTCTTTATAAAATGCTGTTCAGCGAAACCTCTCTGATAGTGATGATGCCCAGTGCTCACCGACCACACTACCAGCAGACATCAGAACATACTGCTCATGTTTTTATTTGATATTTTCCATTCTCTTGCAGCAAATAAAATGTTGATAATATCATATATTACAAACTGTAGAATCAATTCACGAAAACAACAATCATGACTGATATTACAACACTGAGCACAACAGGAGATGACTGACGAGTCATGAACAGAAGTTGCGTGCAACCTACCGTTATGGACGGTTATACAATTTATACGTTTCAGAGCAGAGAGAAGTACGGACAATGTACCAAAGGGTGACCGAAACAGCAACAGAAATGCATTGAACCTCGGCTTTTGTTGTTACTTTCGGACTGATATCGGGAATAACCCGGGGATTAGGGAGAAATATTGACTCATGTTGATTTTTTCTTTCATCACATTGGGCCGTGTTTATATTTGGAGGCACAGACATTTTTTTAATATATCCGTATGTCTAAATGAAATTGAGAGATCTTTATTTACAAACATTGTTACACTCTTACTTAGCCATCCACACGAAAATAAATCCAGACTTTGTTCAGCGGGTTCGCGAGTAAAGAACCTCAATGACGAAAATAGGTGCAGCTTGTGTTCCGTCGGTTCAGATAGTGGAAACCACCGGGGAACATGAGAATGCTGAGCGTTCATCACCTTTACACAACCGATATGATTTGCTCTGATGCCTGATACCAGCAATAGAATAGTAAATGCAATTTTAAAGTACCTGTGCACACTTAAACATAGGTGTGACACGTTTAGCCATTGAAGAAAAATGTGTTCTATGCTGCGTAAAAATGCGTATGTTTTTTTGTTTTTTTCAATCGGGCTGTGTAATAACAACAGGGCAGAATTGTTGCACATCGCTAATCAGATTAATTACTGTCAAGATGAGATGCAGTTAACCTGTTATACTTCGACACTTGTAGAATTCCAGAATACGCCCAGTTCTGTTTGTGTACAAAAATAAATGTTCAAAACTTATAATTTGAAATCATTTGTAAATATTGCTCGAATGAAATAAACCACTGCAAGGAAAAAAACCGAACACTCTCTGCAGATGGACAGTAATGTAAAACACAGCCGAATGAATGTGCACGAACTTTTCACTGGGCACACTCACGGTCATCTATCAGACCACTGGAGGTTCAATGCCTATATTTAGATTGGACGGCAGCAGACATGGAGCAGACACATTGACTGTAATGCTGAAACGTCAGAAGGATTACGGGTCTGCTTTATAGATTAAAGGGTACTTCCGTTCAATATGCAGAGTAATCTGCGCTTTTTCTAACATGACACTGACCACGCTGGTATTATCACTGCTTCTCCTGAACCATCACTGAGCAGAAATGCTGACATCAACGCTGGCCAGTCTGACAGTATCCTTTCAAATCCTACTGACTATCGATAACTCACTGATAATGCTGTCGCCTCTGTAGCCTCAACGGATGACCATCAAAGTGATGACGTCCGGGTGAAAACTGGCCATTCACTGAAATATCTTCCAAAGGTATCCATATTTCAATTTCTCATAAATGTACAAAATTCAGCTTGAAGATATTCAAGTTCCTCAGATTTGGTCAGTCTGGCTGGACGTCGAAGGTACGTTTGGCAGCTAGCATGGCACTCCGTGGCCTCCTCCGGCAGTGGAGCACCAGGGCCTTGACCGTAAGCAGCTCCGCAGGGAATGACGGGAATTGTTAACCCTGAAGATAGCAGGGGGTGACTGACCCGTTCCAGAGGAAGTATATAAATAGTGAGCCAGCCAGGCGCGGAAGAAATGCAACTTCCATGTTGAAGGGTTCGAGTCCGCAAAGCAGCGCACTAGCTTGTCCACGTGCTGAATTATTCTTACTGACTGACCGCTTGTTTGCGGGTTATTAGCTGAGGAGAAACTCTGTCCAGCGAGGAGGATCGCGTTCATGAAGGCTTGGAGAACAGGTAGATTGTTGGGAAGTCTGACAGGCGTCACCAGGCATTTGTAGTGACCAGTGCGCGTTACGATCGCCGTGTTCCACTCATCACCTGGCAAATGTAGATCTATTGTACGCACTCCAGTGAAGGCTGGACCGTTCTGTGTGTTTTGTACAGGCTCGGGCGCCGGCTGGGGTCTGGGATGGGCGAATGAATTTGTGCTGTAGCGTGTTGACTGAGCAGTCATTCGTGGCTTGGGTCTGATGAGGAGTGAGGTCGAGCAGACGACTTCGGGGAGAGGTAATGCCCGCAGGGAGGTCCATCGCGCGGTGTGTTGTCCGAGAAGAGAAAAGGTGCTGGATTTCCATTTGCTGAAGGCGATAGCTAAGTTGTGATATTCCTGTAGGCGTTGGCTGAGGTCGACGGCTCCATCCGTTTCCAGGGTTGTACCGGGTGCGGTCCGGTGGTCCGGCCAGTGGGTCAACAACTCAGCCGTGTGGCGGCTGACTAGGCGAAGCGAACATCTTGTGCGGAGAGTCTGGTGTAACCCAAGATCAGAGGGGTGTTGGGTGAGTCGATCAGATGGAAGATGATGGATTCATGGTACTCAGTGACGCTCATGTGCACAGGACGTGTGTGCGCCCTGACGAACCCAAGCTCCAAGTGCCTGTAGCCTACCATTCATTCCCTGTCTCAGTGGAACGTACCTATGCAGGACTCCACGCAAATTTCCGCTGAACATTTGCCACATTTCTGCCGTATATTTCCCTTAGTGCATATTTACCCAATTTATGCTTCCAGGTCCCTGCCCGATAGCCTCATATTTCCCTTTACTGAACTTAATCGCTTTCTTAACTTGTTTGTTCTTATCCCTCTCCAATGCTATGTTAACGAAGATAGAATTGTGATCACTAACTGCTGACCCTGATACCTGACCAGGTGAATTTCCCAATTCCAGATCAAGTACAGACACGTCTCTTGTAGTCTTATCTACATATTGTGTCAGGAAACATTCCTGAACACATCTAACACACTCCACCCCATCTGAACCCCTTGCTGTAAGGAGATGCCAATCAATATTTGGGAAATTAAAATCACCCACCACGAGTACCATGTTATTATTATACTTTTCCAGAATCTTTCTCCGGATCTTCTCCACGATATCCCTGTTACTATTGAGCGGTCCGTAACAAAAAAAAATCCAGTCGAGTTATTGACCCTTCCTATTCATAACATACACCCACAGAGACTCTGCAGACAATCTCTCCATGACTTCCTCCTTTTTTGCAGCAGCGACACTGTCTCTGATCAGCAGTGCCACGTCCCTACATCTTTGCCTCGCTCCCTCTTCTTCCTGAAATAGTTAAAGCATGGCACTCTAATTAACCATTCCTGCCCTTGAACCATCTATGTCTCTGTAATGGCCACAATATCACGGCTCCAAGTTCTGATCCACACTCTAAGCTCATCCTCTCCGTTCATAATATTCCTTGCATTACTATAAACAAATATCAAACCTTCGGTCTGAGGTCAACCCTTCTCTATCCTACCGCTCGCACTGTCTGCAAGCTTGATCTATTTGTCAGCCAAACGCCAATTCATTCGTCTCTTCAGTTGGGTTTGCATCCCCCAGCAATTCTAGCTCAAACTCTCCCCAATAGCCTTCGCAAAACTCCCTGGTAGCATATTGGTCCCCCTTGGACTTAAGTGCAACCCGTCCTTTTAGTACAAGTCACGCTTGCCCCAAAAGAGGTCCCAATGATCCCTCACTTCTTTCTGTTCCTATACTTGCTGTCACTTGGCGAGATGACTACCTTTGACGCCCTGCTTCTCAGCTTCCTTCCAAACTCCCTGTAATATGTTTTCAGGTGCTTCTCCATTTTTCCTACCTATGTTGTTGGTACCAATATGTACGACGACTTTTGGCTTTCTCCTTCTCTGTTCAGGATATCATGGACACGATCAGTAAAATCCCTGACCCTGGCACCTGGGAGGCAAAGTGCCATCCCTGCTTCTTTCCTGCGTCCACAGAATCACCACTGAATATAACTGAGGATATGCCGTAATTCTACAAGTACCGAACTACGACGGGTTAACTACTTCACAGCTTGACTGTCAGGAATCTGACTAGTGATGTGCAATAATTCTCCCCAGTTGTTCTAGACCACCTGTTTCAAACAACAACAAAGATTCACATTTATTCGCAGCATACAGTACATTTGTTTTCAAAGGTTAAGTATTCCTACCGTATGTTCACATGTACACAGGTTATTTTTAACATGATATTTACTATTTCATTCCTGACTCAGTGAAAAAGTGTATCAAGACTTGCAAATAAATAACACGGAATTTTATTTAGACACGAAAATAAAAAGTGCTTCGTAATATCAACCCATACCAATGTCATGATAAAAAAATGAGTGAATATCTCCCTTTAACCGCCGGATATCAGCATGAAAATGAGAACAAACGTCAAGGTTCCATGAGTTTCTGTTCCACCGCTGTTTCGGTGACTTGTGGGATCATTCACCGTACATCGCTCTCGTCTGGACTGTATAACAGTTAAAATCAAGTCCATCACGATACGTTGCCGATGACATCTGCCCACATCAGGTGGCCCTCTCCTGCTGTGCCGTGTACTGTGAATGGCATTATTGATTGCACATTGGAGCTGTTGGTTCTACAGTTTGTAATTTGCATTTCATTTGCTCCAAGGGTCCGGCCATTGGCAAATAAAGACGTAAGTATAATATGTGCTGATATTCTTTGACAGTATAGTCAGTGATGACTGTGCATCATCACTAACAGTGTGATTGTGTTGAGGAACAGTTTTATAAAGAGGGATATTGTTGTGGTTTATCATTTTATGGTCGTACTTCCTGTTTTCGTTGTGTCCATGATAAGGCTGCAAAAAACAGTGAAATTTTCAGTATACTTATAGATGGTTCTGAATAAGTAGTGATATTCCCTTTGTGAAAGATCGTGGGACCTAATAAGTTGAGAAAATAACATAGCAATATTGAGCGAAGTGGACAAGCATTGACATTATCTATGTTGCCGGTGGCTTTTCATACACACACACACACACACACACACACACACACACACACACACACACACACACACACGCACGCACACACACACACACACACACATACACACACACACACACACACACGCACACATACACACAGACACACAGACACACACACACACACACACATACACACACACACACACACACACATACATACACACACACACACACACATTCATTCATCTATATATCTATCTATTCATATGTGCACATTGGCAATAAACTGAAAAACTCTTCTTTTGAAATAAGCACTTTGGCAATTTGTTCAGAATATACAGAATCATAATTCGAAAACAAATGCATACCAGCATTGATTGCGAAAATCGTGAATGGGAAAATCACGGAAGTATCACACTCAGGTTGGGGGAACAACACCTTATCTACCGGCTGGGTAGCCTCCAACCTGATGGCATGAACATTGATTTCTCTAACTTCCGTTAATGCCCCTCCACCCCGTCTTACCCCATCCCTAGCATATTTAGTTGGTTTATTCTCTCTCTCTGCCCATCACTCTGCCTGTTCTCCAATCTCGCTCAGTTGCTCCCCTCCCCTTTTCTTTCTCCCGATGCCTCCCATCTCATGATCCTTTCCCTTCTCCAGCTTTGTATCCCCTTAGCCAATCACCTTTCCAGCTCTTAGCTTCATACCACCCCATCTGGTCTTCTCCTGTCATTTCGCATGTCCCCCTCCCCCTCCTACTTACAAATCTCTTAGTATCTCTCCTTTCAGTTAGTCCTGACGAAGGGTGTCGGCCCCAAACGTCGACAGTGCTTCTCCTTATAGATGCTGCCTGCCCTGCTGTTTTCCACCAACATTTTGTGTGTGTTGTTTGAATTTCCAGCATCCACAGATTTCCTCGTGTTTGCTCTCGGAAGTATATCAATGTTAGCAGTCTGATTTGTCCAACCTGATTTGCTTTTTATTATTTTATTTCTAATTCATTTTAATTATCCTTTGTTATTGTTGGTTGCCCCTCGTTTTCGACGATGAAGTGGGGAGGAATTTCAAAGTGAAGAAGCCGTTACACTGGGACATTTCCAATCCCTCGACCTCAAAAAATCTTGGTCCAATGGCAGTTAAAATCGTCGAGATTGGACAATACCTGGGGTGCAGCGGATCTCCATTAATCGTTGCGGCACAGCATTCCTGTGCGTTGGATCTTGTAGTTGATCTCATCTGCTCCCTCCGGGATCTGGTTCGCATGTTGGGGTTCGGAGTTCCCTCTGTCACCACGGTTAAATGTTCCCAGCTACTCTCACCAGGCCGTTGCCATAGTCGCATGCACACAGTTTTTGGGACCACAAGTAAGAGCGGGGTGGCAAGTGGGGACCAAAGGTGGGGGAGCTGCCCCTGGGTGGATCACAACAAGCTTGCCGCCAGATGTGACAAACGAAATATTGCTTTTAACGTTTATAATGAAGGGTATTTGCGGTTTCATTTTGGCAAGAAGCTTAACCTGCTAAATTTGAGAAATTTTAATAAATAGCCATTTTTAAAACATAATCAATCAGCACCAAATAAGCAACAGCTCTTATTTTCGGCAGTGCACAATGATTCCCATTAAAAGAAGGAAGGCTTTTGGCAGATAAGATAAAGTAAATGTATCCGTGTTCCTGAAAGAGAAAGGCATACGTTTCCCTGAGCCGTTAGTAATTCAATGCTGGTTGTAGTGGATGATATTTAGCATAATATGGTATTTATTTGACCAATACGAGATCAATGTATTCCCGCCGTCAATGAAAGTAATTGTATGCAACTCAGATATACCACCTGAAAATTTTGCAGGGTTGGCAGAACAACACATTCCAGCAATAAATAGTCCGGTCGGCCAGAAGTCCGTGGACATCTCCATTGAGGACCAGACAAACCATCCTCTCTCGCTTGAGGATTGGCACGTTCTACTGTACTTTTATTCAAAATGACTCGAAATGACTAGAACAAGCGACAGAAAAAATGATCGATATCTCCCCCTTCAATAAAATGTACCGCATTTCACCTGCCGAGCTAATCTCCCGCCCTGAATGTGAAAAGCGAATGTGCTCCGCCGATGTGACGAAATAAATCTGTTGGGAGGTGATTGTTCATGTTGATTGTCAGGATGATGGCCTGTGTTATAAAGAACATTGATCAGAAAATGTCCCATTTCAGCAGCTGAAGCCAGGTGTATTGGAAAATAAATTGGCAACACTCATATTATTTTTTGCTTAAAGTCAATAACTTGTAACATCCTTTGGGGAGACAACTTTGTGGCACAGTGAGAGAGTGAGAAAAACATGTTAATGCAAGTGTTTGTGTAGCTGGTTGTTCCTAATGCGACTGGCGTGAGAACTACACTAATTACCTCAGTGCAATTATTCTGAATTGTATATAATTCTGTAAAACCGATCACTGCTCCATATAAATATTTGGAATGTTCTGTACACCTGAACGCTGCTTCTGACTGAATATGAGATATCCAGCGATTTACTACATCGCGAGCGTTTTCTATCCTACAGTCGTAGCGATCGGTATCCCTGGTAAGATACTTTAGCTGGTCACTCAATGCATGGTACCTTCGTCTTGTTTTTGTTCTGCTGCACTGTTCGGACTTTTAATCAGCAGAGATGATACCGTCGCCTGAAATATATTTCCAGTATTGAGGATTCAAGCATCGGATAGTTTTTTTTTTTCATTTTCCATACTTTATTGATGTGATGAGTTTGTTTTTCTTTTGTCAATAATGTTGGTGCCGATATTGCCATACTTTCATATTTGACCTTGCTCGGCTTTCTGAAGCGACAATGGTTACTCTTCCAGATCGTGCAGCTATTTCAGCTGACCAGCCAGTTAAATATCGACACGCAGGTCAGTTCCACAATCACTAAATTATAACATACTTTAAAGCACATTAATTTCAATACAAATAAACCCTTCAGCTGTTTCACTTTTAGTAATGGAAATGCTGTTGCTCAAGGTGATGTTTACTGGATCAAGAGACCGCTCACCGGTGGGTGAGTCGTGGAAATCAGATGTCTCGCTCTAAAATGTCGGAAGGTCGCCAGGCCATTATGGTCCTCCAAACATTGTGCACCGATGGGGCGGCACACGATGAATTTATCCTTATCACTTCCAGAAAACGTTACCCTACATAGCACTGGAAGAATCGTGGGCAATCAGACAGCTGTAGCCAACGATAATTCTGTGTCTTTTCCTCTAAATTTCTTGTAGTTAATTTAATGGCGATTGTGATCCTATCTCGGGGAAAATGCGGACTCTCCAAATGCATCACCCGTTACCTGGTTGGAATGGCAACAGCGGATCTGATGGTGGTTATAGTTTTCGCTCTAGTGGAACAGACCAACAATATCTACATTTATTCCCGATTCTTGCTCATCACTCCTGTATGCGCTCTGACACTTGTACTTGGGTTTGTCGCGACGGACTGTTCTGTTTGGTTTACGGTCAGTTTTACCTTCGATCGGTTCATCGCAATATGTTGTCAAAAGCTCCGGGAACGATACTGCACTGAGAGAACAGCAACGGTGGTTATGGTGACCGTGGTTATAGTGAGCTGCGGAAGAAGTGTCCCGTTTTACTTTATCATTGAACCTTACGTCATTATTGACAACATACCGTGGCGTTGTACCGGCACGTATGCATATGCTACTTCTCCTCTGTGGAAAGGAATCGAATTATTCGATAGTATTCTAACACCATTACTACCAATCGGCTTAATGCTCGTGTTCAATGGGTTAACAATAAGACATATCATTGCTGCAAATAGAGCTCGCAGAGAACTTCGGAAAAGCAGTGATAATCAGAAAGATTCAGAGGTGGAAAAACGCCGAAAATCGATGATTATGCTGTTTGCTATATCAGCTAATTTCATATTATTTTGGATGCCCTATGTAGTACGTTCCATGAAATGGCAAACGAAGAACTATTTTTATCAGGACAGATATTTGAGTTCCCCGGTATATATACTACAGCAATTTGGGTACATGTTGCAAATTCTTAGTATGTGTACCAATACTTGTATCTATACACTGACACAGAGGAGTTTCAGAAAAGAGCTGAAGAATGGAATGAAGTATGTGCTTACATTAAATGGCCATCTTTGTAGATAACGCCCAGGTTTGATTGCAATTCAGCGGAGTTCTGGAATAAACCAGTTTTAAAAATCAGTAGGTTTGGCAAATATGACACAAGTTCGAACTGGGGAATGTGCCTGGCGACACTTAAATCGCAAAATCCGTGGAAGATTGCACACTTCATGCAATTCAATTAGGAGACTCTGCAAATGGTCAATGAGTTGGAGTAATTGTTACATTGGGTGAATAAATTCCAAACTATCACAGAGATTTGACAATCACAAGGAGAGGAATCGCTTCTCGACTTCTCGGGGTTCAGATGTTTCAAAATGGAAATTGCCAGGTTAAATCGTGTAAATGGAGTGCCTTTGAAAAACAGGGAGAGTGTGATATCATCACAGCTACAGAAAGGGAGGACACTGTGGAGGGATTTTATGTTAAATTCAGAAGTAGGAAGGGAGCAAAAATTCGCTTGAAAGTATTCTGTATAGAGCTCTCATTACCAAACCGAAAACAACACTCAGAGACAGTGAGAAATCGTGAGATAGATCTTGGACAGTTGTCATATTGACACGGTTGTTGTCATGGGAAATTGAAACTTCAGTAATATTTATTGGCACTTCCAATAAAGGTTAAAAGGTTCACATGTGGCAGAATTTCTCAGCTGTGTCCAGGAAGGGCTCTTGGCACAATAAGTGGACAGGCGCGCTAGCGAATAGTCCATCTTGGATCTAGTTCTAGAAAGTGAAACGGATCAGGTAACAGATCTGTCGGCAGGTCAGCATTTCAGAACGATGTAGCATAGCAATACGACATTTACGAATACTTTACACAACGATAAGAGCGGGCAGCATGGAATGTACTTAATTGATGCTATTTGGTGGGAACTGCCTTAGCATGCGAAGGCCGATAGAGTGTACTCTGCTTGTAGGACAGTGACCAGTGATAGTCCGTAAGGAAGGTATAAACTTTAGTAGAGGTTTCGACTATGTCTGAACTCTGCTGTTACAGTGTTCTGAGAGGCAGTCATTAATTTGACCATCCTGCAGCATTTGAACAATGTATTGTATTAGAGCTGCCGATGTAAGGAAACTGCTGAATTTTAGGCTTGAACTTCATGCTATCTAAACTCCCGTTTACATATTACAGGGCAGATGCTACGATTACAAAACAATCTGCTCCATTGGAATCCTACAACTCATAAAAAGTATTTCAAAGTCTTCAGCACATTTTGGTGCTTCCCAATTTCAAATTCCTAATTCAAATTTGTCTTAATGCCAATTTGCCTTTAAACAGTGGGCTCATCGCACACGGAATAGACACACTAATATCTCGATCCCTCTAGCCTTGATTTCACATGGCTTCCTTCAAAGCTGTCGCAGGTAACTGTCGTATACAGAATAAACAGTTAATTACCAGTGTAAAAATCCTTATTATATAGTCTAAACAACAAAGGGAAAACAGACGTATGTGTTTTATACAAACCCATTTCCAGAAAAGTTGGGATATTTTCCAAAATGCAATAAAAACAAAACTCTGTGATATGTTAATTCACGTGAACCTTTATTTAGCTGACAAAAGTACAAAGAACAGATTTTCAATAGTTTTACCGACCAACTTAATTGTATTTTGTAAATATACTCAAATTTAGAATTTGATGGCTGCAACACACTCAACAAAAGTTGGGACAGAGTTAAAATAAGATTGAAAAGTGGACAGGATATTCAAGTAACACCGGTTTGGGAGACTCCACATTAAGCAAGCTTGACTGGGTATAAAAGTAGCGTCCATCAAATACTCAGTCTTTGCAAGCAAGGATGGGTCGTGGCTCACCCCTTTGTGCAAAACCTCGTGAGAGAATTGTTAGTCAGTTCAAAAGGAACATTTCTCAACGCAAGTTTGCAGAGAATTTAGGTCTTTCAACATCTACAGTACATAATATTGTGAAAACATTCAGAGAATTCAGAGACATCTCAGTGCGTAAGGGGCAAGGCCGGAAACTACTGTCGAATGCGCGTGATCTTCGAGCCCTCAGGCGGCACTGCCTAAGAAACCGTCATGCTACTGTGACAATTATTACCACCTGGGCTCGGGAGTACTTCGGAAAACCATTGTCACTGAACACAGTCCGTCGCTGCAGCCAGAAATGCAACTTGAAACGGTATTACTCAAGGAGGAAGTCTTACATCAATTCTATGCAGAAACGCCGGCGAGTTCTCTGGGCCCGAACTCATCTCAGATGGACCGAAAGACTGTGGAACCGTATGCTGTGGTCAGATGAGTCCGCATTTCAGCTAGCTTTCGGAAAAAACGGGCGTCGAGTTCTCCGTGCCAAAGATGAAAACGACCATCCTGATTGTTATCAGCGAAAGGTGCAAAAGCCAGCATCTGTGATGGTATGGGGGTGCATCAGTGCCCACGGCATGGGTGAGTTGCATGTATGTGAAGGTACCATTGACTCTGAGGCGTATATTAGGATTTTTTAGAGAGACATGTTGCCATCAAGGCGACGTCTCTTCCCGGGACGTCCATCCTTATTTCAGCAGGACAATGCCAGACCACATTCTGCACGGGCTACAACAGCGTGGCTTTGTAGACACAGAGTGCGTGTGCCTGACTGGCCTGCTGCCAGTCCACATTTGTCTCCAATTGAAAATATATGGCGCATCATGAAGAGGAGAATCAGACAACAGAGACCACGGACTGTTGAGCATCTGAAGTCTTATATCAAGCAAGAATGGACAGTATTTCCAATTGCAAATCTGTTACGATTAGTATCCTCAGTCCCAAAACAATTAAAAAGTGTTATTTAAAGGAAAGGTGATGTAACACAATGGTAAACATGCCTCTGTCCCAACTTTTGTTGAGTGTGATGCAGCCATCAAATTCTAAATTTGTGTATATTTACAAAATACAATTAAGTTGTTCAGTAAAACTATTGAAAATCTTTTATCTGTACTTTTGTCAGTTAAATAAAGGTTCACGTGAATTAGCATATCACAGATTTTTGTTTTCATTGCATTTTGGAAAATATCCCAACTTTTCTGGAAATGGGGTTTGTACATTTTCGGAAAGAGAAGCAGTCCTTCTGGAATGCACATCAGTTCCTGCACATTTATTTCACTTAAGGAAGCAGGGATTTGCAGACAATGAGTTCCTATTGTGAAAAAGAGGATTAATTCAAACATTCTGTCAATACAGAACTCACAAACACATGACTGCCTTCCGCTCGTTCACGCGCGGATTACCTCGCTTTGTCTTTCAGGTGAACTCAAGAATGTTCAGTACTTGTGCAATATTATATATTCTCAATGCATTCAAGCTTTAACCTCTCGCAGTCACACGATATCTCCAGCGACCGCTCTTTCTCACCTCCAATCTCTAACCAAGGAGAGGACTGGGATTAAGTAAACGTGTTGTCACATAGTATCACGCTTCGTATTCCCCATTACTACGGTTGAAGTAACAGATTTGAACACTGTACTGGGACCATTGCCACACCCACGCCCAGTACGTATCTATTGTCTTTACGGATGGAGTGAAGGTATATTCATTTAGTGTGATACGTCCTTTCAAATATCGCACCTACACCTCCCTATCCTCAGGCTATAACCAGTCATTTTACTAAGAGTCCCTGCCTCACTATCAGTAAGAACAGAGGGATTAAACAGTATTAAAGATTCATCGATGCTGCCAGAAACGATAAATCATCCCCAAATTGTGACTTCTAGCTCTAAGTTGTCTCGATATAATGTCGATTTATTGAAGCACTGTTCATAAATGGAGTTGGGTAATTGCCGCTCATCTGGGTGTGTTTAGTTAGCAACGTCTAGCGGCATCCTCGCTTAATACCCAAAAGTAACTTACTGGATTGTTGAATTATTCACTTACTCCACTATTCTTGTACTTTCGGCAAAATCTAGTGTTATGGATGTAACTCTAAGGCTTTATAATTGCAATATGTTATGGCCTTCTGATATCTTCGCATGGAAACAGAATCCTATCAATTTCCTTTATTCTGCGATACCTAGACAGTGTGCGGCTCTTCAGAGATCAATTACTGGTAACAGATCTCTATGATTATCCGCGGGCACTAACGTCCCAAAATCATGAGCGATATCTCTCAGATGCTGCAGCACAAATGAAGCTGTGCATGTTACATTCTGGTTTCAGTTCCCTATCACTGTTTCCTTACATTGTCACTTCTCTCTGGTCGCAATTGGGGAAGGAAGTGGCAGTATTGGCGCCGACAGTAATACGAGCTTCCTTCGAATTTATGCTGATAGGAGAAGCTTTGAAATAGGTTGTCTGTCATCGCCATAACCGTACGGAGCTTCGGTAGTAAGTCCATCACGAGCGTCCTCTCCTATTTCTAATTCAAAATCATATTATTTCTCTCTGAATGAAGAGATTGGCGCTGCAGCTTTTCTGTTTGCTTGGGCAGTTCGTATGATCTCCAGTGCTACGTTTCATTCTGATGATGATTTCCCGATTACATTCACAATGTGTTTCAATTGACACACATTTCGCTCAATTTACACTTCGTTGCAAGCTAAAGTACTTCTTACCAATAATTCATGCATTTAACAAGATTTCTAAAACTAGTTCAGATGCTTAATTTCAACTCTCCTCGCACCCACACTCCTCGTAAATAAGCTGTTTTCCCCCCTTAAAGTGGATAACTTCTCTTCAGGACGGGTCACCACCTCATGGAATGCTTGATAGCTTCTTGCAATCAGTACCGCTCTGCTTTAGTTCCCTGCCGACATTCTACCCAATTCTCAATGAAGTACCTTTCTGTTCTGGCTTCATTGGAACCGCTTGCCTCTTATCCTTCCGTGGATAATCATCTTTATCAGAGCATTTTTGTTTTCCTTCATAACTCCATGACAACCGTAGTCTCCAATTGAGGACAATTCCTCGTTACGTACTTCTCTACAAGGATAGTAAAAGAAAAACAGGTTCAGAGGGTATTGCTATAGCTATATTGATTTCACAGATATTGAGTGGAGGAACCCAGTGACTAATGGATTATAGGAAAGAGAAATCACTGAAATTTCAAATGATAGATTTTTGACCCAGTACGTTAATGCACCTACAAGAGTAAGTCCCGTCTAGATTTGATGTTCTTTAGCAATCAGAATAGAATTTGGCCTACGAAAGTTTTTGAACCTCGAAGTTTTTGTAAGGGTATATCTGTAAAAGCCAATACAATTAAAATTAATTTCGGAAAGGCAAAGTGTGTGCAGATGTGGCTAATACTTTAGAAGGTAAACTGGAAAGAACGTGTTAATTTTGAGTCAATTGAGGAACAGAGTAATTTGAAAGAGGTAATGCACATTGTGCAGGAAACGATCTTTCCCGAGGTCGGGAGCAAAAGATTAAAGTTCAAAGTAAAATTTATTATCGGAAGACAGACATAACACAACGTACAACCTTGAGCTACATTTTCTGCGGGAACACATATCAAATCCATAGAACAGTACATTGACGAAATTAATATATACATAAACATATTGAAGAAGAGACAACTATATAAAAAATGTTAACGATGTTAACCATTGGGCATATGAAAATATGAGAGCGATAGTGAAGTAGGAAATTAGGATTTCTGAAAGGCTGATAGAGAAGGATATTGCCAATAATGCTATGATTGAAACATAGAAAACCAACAGCAGACGAAAGACCCTTCGGCCCACAGTGCTGTGCCGAATATATCCTTACTTTAGAAGATACCTCGGGTTACCCTCGCCCTCTATTTTTCTACTCTCCATGCACCTATCCAGAAGTCTCTGCAATGATTCTATCGTATCCGCCGGCAGCCCATTTCATGCTCTTACCAGTCTCTGCTTAGAAAAACACAACTTACCCCTGACATCTCCTCTGTACCTACTTCCAAGCACCATAGACCTGTGCCCTCTTGTGTTAGCCACTTCAGCCTTGGGGAAAAAAAGCTTCTGACTATTGAAATGAACAATGCCTCTCATCATCTTATTCAGTTCTATCAGGACTCCGCTCATCCTCCATCGCTCCAAGGAGAAAATCTCGAGTTCACTCAACCTTTTCTCATAAGGCATGTTCCCCAATCAAGCCAACATCCTTGTAACTCTTCTCAGCACCCTTTTTATTGTTTCCACGTCCTTTCCGTAGTGAGGCGATGAGAACTGAGCACAATGCACGAGGTTGGGTCTGAGCAGGGTCCTATATAGTTGTAACATTACCTCTCGACTCCTAAAATCAACTCTACGGTTGATTGAGGCCAATGCACCGTATGCCTTCTTAACATAGAACTTGGTGTTCTATGGATTTGCACCACAAGATTCCGCTGATCCCTAATACTTCAACAGTCTAACCGTTCATACTATATTCTGCCATCACATCTGACCTATCAAAATGAACAAGCTCACATTTATCTTCGTTGAACTCCATCTGCCACTTCTCAGCCTAGTTTTGCATCCTATCGATGCTCCACTGTAACCTCTGACGGCCATAAACACTATTTACAAATCTCCCAACCTTTGTGTAATCAGCAAATTTACTAACATATCCCTCCACCTCCTCATCCAGATCATTTATAAAAAGTCACGAAGAAAACGGGTCCCAAAACCAATCCCTGAGGCACACCACTGTTCACCAACTTCCATGCGGAACTCCATACAACCACACTTTGCCTTCTGTGGGCAAACATTATGGTCTTCCCCTACAACAGAAAAACATCGGCACCGCCCACCGATCCCAAGCGGGCTGCAAAGCATCAATAAAGACACAGAACTGCAGGAAGGGGAGGTGCTGCTACTTTGCTGCTACTGATGCTGGGAGGGGGGATTTGGGCAGCCTTTGAGGGTCTAACATTTAAATGTCATTATGCAGAAAAAAATTTTCATGAGGTATCTTGTATGCATTTCTCTGTGATCAAATGTACCTGTTGAAGCCAACTGGAGGCAGCCATTTTGTGAACTGTTCCGACTCTGGGATAATCGACTGTGCATGTAGGAGTGTCAGCGAGCTTGGCCTGCGCATTTACTTGGGATTGCTGTGGACACTTGGATTTGTGGATACACACTGATTAGCAGATGAAAACAGATTCGGGTACTCGGTGGATTTGAGTTTGCACATGAATTTGTGTGTGGATGTCGATTTGGGGTGTCGGTGTATTTGGGACGGACAAATATCGAGGTTCTATATACGGTATTTGGGAAATCTGCAGTTTTGGACGAATGACAAATCTCGAAATTGTTTCATGGAAGCAGCTATTGTATGAGCTCTCTGAAATGATTCTTGCTCAGCGATAATCTAACGTGCATATTGAGGAGTCAGAGGGCTTGGGGCTGACGGCTTTGGGGTTGCATGAGGATCTGGGAGCACACGGATTTGGTCTGTCTATGGTGTGTACGCTGACGTGGGGCTGCTTGCTGATTTGGAGGTATGTACGGATTTGGGGTGAACATGGATTTGGGGATACGCACAGAGTGTTAGGGATTTGTCGTCAAATATGGGGTGGTGCACAGATTTCGGTTTGTGTTGTTGAATATTTTGGAGGTGCACACAGATCTGGGTAAGTCACCCGGTTTAAGAAGGCACACTGAATTCGGACTGTCGGTCGCACTGCGGGTGTGATGAATCGCAAAGCATTTTGAAGTTTGAACTTGGTTCATGCTGCTGTTGAAAGTGGAGGCAACTACTAAACCAGTTATTCTTGTTCTTGGATAATTTAATGCGCACGTGGCGTTGTCAGTGGATTGCGACGTGCGCAGGAATTTGAGGATGTGCCGACATTCCTCGGAGTGTCGGTGAAATGGGGTTGCACAGAAATTTGGATTTGTGCTCGGATTTGTGTTTGCCGGCGAAATTTGAGAGTGCACACACATACGCGGGTGTCGGTGTATAGGAGGTGCACATAGACTTGGAGCTGCGGATTTGGCGATGTGCGAAGATTTCGGGTGTTGTGGATGGAGTTTTGTTCTGGGATAATCAATTGTTCATCTTTTGTGTTTGTCCCTGCGTACGGATTTTGTGATGCACACGAATTTTAGGAGTGCGTGCGGATTTTGAGATATGCACGGGCATATGGATACACACGGATTTGTCATGTCTGTGTGACTAATCTCAATTTTTTTTTCATTTTGTTTGCTCTTGCTATTTCTTCCAGGTGGAGCTGGCGATTTCATGAACTGATTTAAATGTTTCGCTGGGATGATCACATGTGCATGAGGGGGTTTGGACATGGGTGAACACGGTTGAGGTTTATCCGCAGATTTAGGGGTGTATCATCAAATAAGTGACAGCGCACGGATTTGCAGGGTGTCGGTGCATTGGGGTGCGTAACGAACCTAAAGATTGTCTCATTTATAGAAACTTATTGATAACTATGAAATGCCTTAAAACTGAACAGTGCACTTGCAGTTTAAATAAGATGAAGGCAGCTATTTTTATGCACTCTCTGAAATGTATTTTTTTTCTCTCGGGGAAAGCCAGTTGTGCATATAGTTCTGTCACCGGGTTTGGGCTTGTACATGAATTTGGGAATGTGCGCTGATTTAAGGCCTGTTGTCGAATACGGGGATGCACAGGCATGTGGGTTTGCACACGGAACTGGGGGAGCCGGTGGATACGGGTTGTGATAAATCAGAAGATTATTTAATTTAAGATACTTTATTATAAATGCACTTTCAATTCTGAACTTTGTTCTGACTGTTTTCTAAGGTGAAGGGAGAAGTTTGTGGACTGTTTGAAATTGTTTTGCTCAACGATAATGTAATGTGCATGTGGGGATGTCAGCGGGTTTGGAGTTGAGCGCGGATTTCGGGACGCACACGGATTTGGGTGGCGGTGAGAAATTTCAAAGATGTTTCATTAATATAAACTTTAAAAATAATTGCACTTTGAACGTAGAACTTGATTCTTGATTTATTTAGATGTGAGCGAAACGTTTTGTGAATTATTTCAAATGACTCTTGCTCTAGGATATGTAATATGAATCTGAGGGTACTAGCCGGGCTTTGAAACATGGAAGGCATAGACAGACTGGACAGACAGTTGAAAAGTCTAATATTAGTGGGCATATATCCCAGGTGAAATGGGGAAAAATACCTCTTTAAGCCTTTTTTTCCAATATTGATATACTTTGTAATTTGGTATAATTTTGTATAAACGTTTCTATATTTTCCAGACAGCTGCTTTAAGGGAAGAAGGGAAGATGTGCTTGGTGGTGGAATCCCATTGTTTATGGCGGAAGCTACGAAAAATTATGTGCTGGTCGCGGACGCTGGTCGAATGTCAGGTGAGGTCAAGAGGTCCCTATCCTAGCTACCGTGGCGAATGTGTGGTACGAGGGCAGATCTGTGCGAAATTGAAGAAGTGTGGTTAAGGATAATGGAGAAAGGGAAGCCCCTGTCTCCGGAAAAAGAAATACATTTTCTTCACTTACTTCGTTCTGAGCTGAAAAGCCTCATCCTGACAGCATAAGCAGCAGAAATGTGAGAAACTGATATAAGGAGATGGATTTTTTTCCCAAGTATTTGCATGGAAAGATACATTGTCGAGGTAGCAGTAACAGTCGACGGGTTTATAATAGACAACAGTAGATAAGTTGTATGCAACGATAGATCGCGAAAGGGGAAAGTGATGTCGGAAATGGACCAGGTAAATCTGAGTGCACTGTGGAAGTTGGAGGCGCAGCTGATGAAGCCGACGAGCTTCGTATGTGTGCAGGAAACAGTCGCTAATATAGCGGAGAAAAAGATGTGGAATGATACCAGTGCAGGCTTGGAACATATAAATGCTTTAAAACAAAACCGTGCACTTGTGATTTATTAAAGATGGACGCAACTATTTTATCAACTGTCTGAAATGTATCTGTCAGCGGGTTTGGGTTTGTGCAAGAATTTGGGGGTGTGTGGGCAGATTTAAGGGTTGTCGACAAACTCGGCGGTGAGCAGGCATGTGGGGTTGCACACGGATCTGAGTTAGCCGGCGGATGTGGGGTTTTGAGAAATCTCAGGGCTGTTTGATTTGCGATACCCTATTAATAAAAGTACTCTTAATTTTAAACTTTGTTCTTAGCGTTTTCGAAGGTTGAGGCAGATAGATTGTGAACTATTTGAAATTATTTTACTGAACGATAATGTAACGTGCATGTCGGGATGTCAGTGGGTTTGGAAGTGAGGGCGGATTTGGAGACGATAATGTAACGTGCACGTCGGGATGTCAGTGGGTTTGGAAGTGAGGGCGGATTTGGAGACGCGAACAGATTTGGGATTTCTCCAGGTTTTGTGTCACATGCCGATTTAGTAATGTGTCGGTGAATACGGATTTGAAGTTGTCGGTGGCTTTGGAGGGGTGGGGAATGTTGGTGGAGAACTTCAAGGATCTTTCATTTATATACACTTTAATAAAAATTTCACTCCGTTCTTGCTTTATTAAAATGTGAGCAACATATTTTGTGAATTATTTCAAAAGGTTCTTGCTCTGGGATAATCTGATGTAAAATATAGAGAAGGGGATAGAATTTCTTTACATGTAACTTATGGGACGATGCAGAGTCGAGTTGTCAGCGGGTTCATCATCGAGAATCAATGGGTTTATAATACAGAGAAGTAGATGCATTGTCTGGAGAGAGAGAGAGAGAGAGAGAGAGAGAGAGAGAGAGAGAGAGAGAGAGAGAGAGAGAGAGAGAGAGAGAGAGAGAGATAGAGAAGAGAGAGAGAGAGAGAGAGGGAGAGAGGAGAGAGTGAGAGAGAGAGAGAGAGAGAGAGAGAGAGAGAGAGAGGAGAGAGAGAGAGAGAGAGAGAGAGAGAGAGAGAGAGAGAGAGAGAAGAGGAGAGAGAGAGAGAGAGAGGAGAGAGAGAGAGAGAGAGAGAGCATGAAAGGGGATGTCGGAAATGGACCAGGTAAATTTGAGAGCAGTGTGAAAGTTGGAGACGAAGTTGATGAAGTTGACGAGCTCCGCAGGCGTGCAGGAAGTAGTAACAATGCAGTAGTAACAATGTAGTGGGAAGAGGTGGGGACTGCTACCAGTGCGGGCTTGGAACACAGACTGTTCCTCGTACCCGACGAAAGGAAGCCATACTTGGGATCCACGAGATTGCCCATTGTTACAAGTGCCTTCCAAGGCGTGCGGGGGTCGGAGTGGGTAATTTATAGGCACTCCACTTGGTATTACTTCAGCAAAAATTGCCAATCCAATACATTTAAACGAATGCAATCTGAGTTTGGTCTAGTTAACCAGTCCCATTGCTGCCGGTCATATCTGCAAATCATCATTAGTAGTGTAGTTCAGCTGATGGATATGTTTAAATTCAGATATTATCGTTAGGTTAGAGTGACACTGGATAAGGAGCGGCTTTCTTATTGTGAAAAATAAAAGATAACCTGCATAAGCAGCTTAATTTTCAAGGATTCCAGCGATATGCAGTGATTTTATCTGAATATTTTAAAATACACACACAATGCATCTGCTGCTATAATTCATAAGGAAAAGTCCGCTGTGCAACGCTGTTGAGCGGATCGATTTGTACTGAAGGAAGTTACATTATTGTTAGTTTCCCGGTGTCGGACATGTCTTCCTGTCACTTTACACAAGTTGCACATATCTGACATTTCCGATGTGTCATCCACCAATACGCGACAACGTGTTCATGTAGCTTCGAACGCATTATGGGGAAAAAGGAACCTGAGATTCACGTGAGAAAAATGTCACCATTAA
Organism: Hemitrygon akajei; assembly: GCF_048418815.1. Taxonomy (NCBI): domain Eukaryota; kingdom Metazoa; phylum Chordata; class Chondrichthyes; order Myliobatiformes; family Dasyatidae; genus Hemitrygon; species Hemitrygon akajei. Next base: position 2,254,292 of record NW_027331990.1, on the reverse strand, counting down.
CGGACACAAATACATGTCGGGAAAACACTCCGAGACTTTGGATCCCTCCAAGTATGAACACGGTACATTGCGAAATTAAATGTAATCCAGCGAGATTTTTTGTCCGCTATCTGGGCCATTCCCGATATCATTGGGTATCGAATAACAAAAGTCAATGTTAAATGCCTCTATCTTCCTGTCAGTCTGGTCATTCGCTAAGGTCCTAGTCCATAAACGTTTCTCCCGCAAACTGTATAATATCAAGATCATAACAACATTCAGGACAATTCCGTCCGCGACATTGGTAATATCTTGGTCTGACTGGGATTGTAAATGACATAATTGATGACAGTGGGTTTTGTCGATTGTACCTGGATGGATAGTCAACATTTTATTTGTTGCAAGGGAGCCGACACTGGAGATGAACTGTGTTACCAATGTGATATCGGTTGTGCCCAAGTAACGAATGTATGTGTAGAAATAATGTCTGCAGTACTGTATCAGAAATAAGGGAGACTTGTGGAACGCGACGAGCAAACAATACGGAGATGGGGGAGGGGAATTCATGTCTGGCGGTAGAGTTGCTATGGAGTTCACGGAAAAATATTTTGGATGCACGGCTCATGGCGTATTACCTGAGGACAAGGGGACCAAACACTTTCATTATTCAGAGTGGGATGGAGTGATGTTACCTACGGGAAATGCAACAAAGAATGGTGATTGCAGCATTGATCACAGAAGCATAGAAACTTAGAAAACATACAGCCACATACAGGCCCTTCGGCCCACAAAGTTGTACCGAACATGTCCCTACCTTAGAAATTACTAAGCCTACCTATAACCCTCTATTTTACTAAGTTCAATGTACCTATATAAAAACCTCTTAAAACACCCTATCGTATCCGCCTCAATCGTTCCCGGCAGTCCATTCCACGTACCCACCATTCTCTGATTAAAAATTTACCCCTGACATCTCCTCTGTACCTACTCCCCAGCACCGTAAACCTGTGTTCTCTCGTGGCAAACATTTCACCCCTGGGAAAAAGCCTCTGACTATCCACACGATCAATACCTCTCATTATCTTGTAAATCTCTATCAGGTCACCTCTCATCCTCCTTCGCTCCAAAGAGAAAAGGCCGAGTTAACTCATCCTTTTCTCATAAGGCATGCTCCCCAATCCCTTTTGATGGCTTCCACATCCTTCCTTTAGTGACGCGAACACAACTGAGCACAGTAGTCCAAGTGTGGTCTGACTAGCGTACCATACAGCTGCAACCTCTCGGCTCCTAAATTCAATTCCACGATTGATGACGGGCTATACACCATACGCCTTCTTAACCACAGAATCAACCTGCACAGCTGCTTTGAGCGTCCTATGGACTCGGACCCCAAGGTCCCTCTGATCCTCCACTCTGTCATCATATTTGACCTACCAAAATGAACCACTTCACACTTACCTGGGTTGAACTCCATCTGACACTTCTCTGACCTATTTTGCATCCTATCAATGTCCCGCTGTAATCTGTGACAGCCCTCCACACTATACACAACACCTCCAACCTTTGTGTCATCAGAAAACGTACTAACCCATCACTCCACATCCTCATCCGGGTCATGTATAAAAATCACGAAGAGTAAGGGTCACAGAACAGATCTGGGGGTACCCCACTGGTGACCGACCGCCATGCAGAATATGACCCTACAACCTCTCTTTGCGTTCTGTGGTCACGCCAGTTCTGGATACACAAAGCAATGTCCCCTTGGATCCCATGCCTCCTTACTTTCTCAGTAAGACTTGCATGGGGTACGTTATCAACTGCCTTCCTGAAATCCATATACACTACATTTACTGCTCTTCCTTCACCCTCAAAAAAATCAATTGGGCTCGTGAGGCCCAACCTTCCATTTCCACCTCGTGGTGGAAGGAAATCTCCATTTGCTATATAATGTCTTGAGGAAATTGTCATCCATAGAAATGATAGAATGGAATAGCACTTTTGCGAGTGTCCGTGTGGCAGGAGGTATCGGAAAGTTAACTGCGAGAGTCAATAGCTTTGTTAGATAAGCTCTCCCTGGAGTTGGGGACAGAGTGATCGAGAGACAAGAGTAGTGTCAGGAAGGGACCGGCCTGATTTGAGGGCGGTGTGGGAAGGTGTCGGCAACGTAGATGACGAGATCAGCCTAGGTGCAGGAAGCAGCACTAACAGAGGCGTCAATGGACTTGCAGCGCCAATTCAGTCGTCAGTGTAGGGATGAACGAGTTGTTTCGGGAACACAGACGCCCTCGCGGGAGGATGGCCTTGCAGGTGGACCAATGTAACGAGGCGTCCAGAAGGACTGCACGGTGAAACTATGGGGAAAAATGCACTTGGATCAGTAGGGCGGAGATGTGAAGATAGGCCGGCGAATGAGGGACGAGCATTGCTGCTGTACAAGGGACTCTTCTATGTAATTGGTGCCTGGAAGGTGAGAGTGGAACAATGATAGCACAGGACCCAGATTAACAGAAAGTGCCCGCAAAATATGAAACGTTAATTGGGTCAGGGCGGGACACGCCACTAATTCACGACTTCCACACTACTATGAGAGCGAGCGGAGATTTTACTACATTCTTTAGCTGCTCCCTGAACTTGGTCTGTGTAACGGCGTAAAGGGCCGTGTTCATACAACAGCTCAATAGCTGCAGGATGATGCCCAGCTCTCGCAGCGAATCGGGCGGAAGCAAAGTTATTTTAAGATCATACAGCCGATCCTACGCAGAATACACAGTGAAGGGTACCCACAGCAGAATGAAATTACCAGAGACTATCAGCAATAAAACCAGGGATTTCCTGCGTTTCTCCATCTCTGGGTCTCTGGCTCTCCGTCCGTCGCCGGGAACCCTGAGTCTCCTGCGGGCTCTGCTGGTGGCTAAAACGTGCCTGACGGTGAAGCCATTCGTCACCAGAACCAGGAGAAATGGGACTACAGGGGTGAGGAAGTAATAAAATAAGTCAATTTGTGTGGCGAAATTGAAATTATGAGCTCTCTGTGTACAAATAAATGGATCAATTACCCACGTATATCCCTCTGAGAGCCGAAAATACCAGTAAATATTCTTTAAACAGCTGATAACAGCCACTGTCCCCAAAACCACAGCAGCAGTTTTCCAGGAGCAATATTTTGTTTTCAGATTCTGGCAACAAATGACGATAAACCGATCAAAGGTGAACGTGACGGTGAACCAGACCGAACAGTCTGTTGCGATGTAAATCAGAGCCGCGTGTATGTTACACCCCTTCGTCATTGATTGCGCGAAAACGTCGTATGTCATGTACATGAGAGGAAACTTGCTCAATACGAGGTCCAGGATGAGAACCAGAAGATCCGCCACTGCCATGGCAACCAGGTAGCAAGTGACAACTCTGGAGAGGCCGCACTTTCCCCGAGACAGGACGAATATGGTCACCATGTTCACTGCGAACGAAGGAAACAATCAGGATAAACACATCAGGAAGGGTTCTCTTAAACCGAGCATATAATGTGTGCCAATGATAGAAAAGTGTGTACCTGACGGAATCATAAAATAACAACAAACCGTTTTGCAAGGCAGTGTAAACTCTGTTCGATGGAATAACAGCAGCGAAACAGAAAACGAAGAACACAGATAACAATGGCTGCAGATTGGGAAATTCCGTACGTGCTGAGGGGGAAAGAGCTGAATGATGCGTCTGTGGAGTCTGCAGAATCTCAGCTGTCCTGAAATAAGTGTCTATGACACGCACCGGTTCTAGCCGAACCGCAGGTACCCGTCACCGATCGCTACCCAGAGCGCCAGGATTTGCAGATGGAGCAGCAGCTTAAAACCTCATTATTGCACGTCTCTTCTTCGTTTTATTTTTTTCAGCACCAATGAAGTTGATTTATCACCAGCTCAATACGTCACGATCACCGACAGATTGCTGTGTGCAACGATTGTATGTTCCTCTGAAATTTGAGCATTGAATTCGGCGCATTAACTGAGAGAGTCTGACCACAGCACACGACCATAAGCCATTCAATGATTTCACTGCCAACACTCTTCTCTTGTCTTCTCTCCATGAACTTCGATACTCCTGTTAAGAACATACCGATTAACCTCCGGTTAAAATACACCCAAATATTTGGCCTCAGCAACAGTCTATGGTAGTGAGTTCTACAGACTGTCTGCCTCCACAGCATCGTTATAAAGGGGGAATTCATCTATTCTGAGGCTGCGACCACTGGTCCTAGACTCTCCCACTGTCGGGTGCATCCTCTGTCCGACGGTTCCATCTGAGCTTTCCAATTACAGGTAAGCCTCCCCAGTTCACCCACCCCATCTTTCTAAATCCCTGTGAATACAGACACAGGACCATCAAACACGCATCATACATTGAATTCTTTATTTTCTGGATCATCCTCGCAAGCCTGCTCTGTATCATCAGAACTGCCATCACATATTTTCCTAGACAAGGATCCTCAGGCCAGTAAATTACCAAACTTCATAGAGCAAAGATTCGTTTAATCAACAGCTGGTATGTGCGAGAGCCGCAGTAATTATTATACTGAGCGGTACAGTTTAGAAGGAAATTTTGCAGTTAGGTATTGTTTCAAAAGTTATCTTTGGAAAAAGACTCACCGGGCAGAGCAATGATGGCGAGGACGGGATAGAAAATCACTTGAATTGCGACTAAAGAATGCGTGACTCGAAAATCAACCGTCAGCGAATCATCATCTGCAGAAATATATGGAACCATCCAGAAGATATATTTCCCATTCCCTGTTATATTCCAAGCTGTCCTTCCCGGACTCTGATTCATGACAGAACGAGTCAGTCTGTCTTTTCTCTCCTCTTGGTGCCGCTCCGGATCTCTGTCCGTGGTAGGAGAGGCTGCTCTCACTGAAACGGGGAGAAATTAGTGAGAGCGACTCTGATTAACAAGAGACGGTGACGTCAGCAGCCTTCCTTGAAAAGACGCTAATTATTCTCCATGAAACTACAGGAAAAGGCAACCCTTCGATTATCCAGAAACTGAAAAATAATTGCGCCGATAAGCGCTGCTGCTGTTACATATAATGGAATCACTAAACAAACAAACAAATAAATAAATAAATAAATGATTGAATGAATGAACGAACGAACGAACGAACGGACGGATGAACGAATAAATAAATAGATAGATAGATAGATAGATAGATAAATAAATAATAGGAATAACAAATCTCACAACATTTCGGTGAACTTAACTGTCTAAAGTTGAACAAAATTTTCTTTAGTATTTACAAAATTGTCTTAAAATAATGCAAAAATGTATTTCCTTTAAAAATTCCATATAAGGCGAGAGGTAAAGTATTCGAACATCTCATATGATCCCGCTTTGGTGTGCGTTAAAAATGGGAAACACTAAACATCGGTTGTGAAACAGAGCGGCATTAGGTTGGAATGTGGAAGATTTATGAGAGAAAAAGAGTATCAGCCTATATGCAAACGTGCTTTCATGCTAAACAGGTGTAGCAAATCGACGAGTAAGGCTGTCATGGGAAGGAAGGGAAGAGAGAGTGAGAGAGGGAGACAGATATAGCGAAAGATAGAATTAACTGTCGGCAACCGGGTTCCCTCCACCACAATGTGGAGCAGATCACTGAGTGGTCGATAGGTTTTCTTTGCACACGTGTTTTCTTTTTTGTTTTGCATGTGGCTGATTATTAATTCTCATGTCATCATGATATAGTAGAAGTAGTAAAAATCTTCAACATGAGCACAGTGTCCCACTTCCTTGCTAACTCCTGATGGTGTTCCGCTGTGTGAAGAGATTCGGCTATATTCCAAGCTCACATTTCCGGATTCTGATCCATGGCAGAATAGCCTTTAATCCAGGGGCATCAGCATATTTCTACGAATTGACTTTGTATTTATTGGCAAACAAAGGGGGAAGCTGAAACATTGTAAATTTTAGCCTCCATTGAAGATCACACTATAACAAGCAATCACCAGTGATCTAAACTGGTTATTCGATTTATCTTATTATTCTGTTACTTGAGCAGTATCCGCATACATATATTAATTGAAAATCCTTGATACATGGTCTTTTCCGCAGGCTAATAACATGGCACATCTATAAGCATGCAAAGGTCGAACGGACACTGGTGAATCGCCTCTCTTCTTGACTGTTATTCATCATTAATCTCTTTTGGGGATGGCAATGAGCTTCTCATAAAGCTTGCAAATGTAGATACAACGAAGGGGACAGTTTGATTCGTATCGGCCATCGGAATAAATTTGAAAGAAAAGTGTTTAAAGCTGTTAAACGTTTATTTGAATGCATGCAGGATACATTAAAACATATTTCTTCATCACACAATACATCAGACAAGCACTATTGTGTAATGTTCCAGAGACCACTGCACGGTAGGTAGGTGTTGAAATAAAGATATTATTAGATTCTACTGTTGGCATCATTACGTCCAGCTACCAAATACAAGCGGCACATGATTATATAATTCGGGTTATTTACCTGCTGATCAACTGAACAGTGAACAAATTTATATCTGAACGTATGATTTACAAATTTCATCGGTGTAAGTGTAACAGATTCCTTTAAACGATCGCTTTCTCTGTGTTCGGAGTGTAACCACGGCCCGACCTACTGATAACAATAAAGAATGGCGAGCGTTTTTCCCCAACAGCTTGCCTCTTTACAGATTTTTTTTGTGTAAAACCATCATATTAACTGTACGCTCATGGGCTAGAAATCCCACCATTGATGCCAGAGCTGAGGTATTGACGGTGCTGTTTTGTATCTTGGTGAACAGAGAGCAGTCATGTTTGCTGACATGTGAGCGGGCATTAACATTCAACATATTACCAATATTGGCACACTTGCACTTTGTAATCCGCAACAAAGGGGTAAATGATATTTGGACATCACTTTTCGTCGTATAGTTCTGTTGAGTAACGTTTAAAGACAGACCTTAGCTTTGTCAGTGATGATTTTGGAGGAACAACGACATTCCTCGTGCGGAACATAATGGGACTGAGCGAGCAGCTTAGTTCTCCGTGTGGACAGTGATGGGACTGGATATGCAATGAAATTATCACTATGGTCCGAGATGTGGGATTTGATCAGAAGGGGCTCTATCAGTCTGGTCAGTGATGTGACTTGATGTGCAATGATAATATAGGAATAGCTTCTTTACCTCAGCCATCAGGCTTCTGAATGGATATTGAACCCATAAACCCTCCCTCATTGCATGTTGCCCTTTTTGCACTAATTTAATGTATCTTTTTTACACATTATCTTCTACCTGTACTTTTTGTTATATTATGTATTGCAATGCACTGCGGCCGCATAAAGAAACATTTCACGACATATGTCGTTGACAATAAACCTCATTCCGGTTGTGATTTTGTATGGTCAGTGATTCGCTTCTCAGAACCGCGGCTGCATTATTTATTGTTGTGTAGGATTCATTTAAGGAATAAACGACTCCCGTGATAGTTGTCACTTTCCAGAAGTACAAACAATCTGGTAAACTTCTCAATCTGCTGTGAAATACTATACTTCTAAATGTTTCTACCACCAACCCCTTTACACAGTGCGTTTAAGACTCCTTCTGATATTTTTGTACAAAGGTTTTTTCCTCAGATCCCTCTGTATTATAGGAAAGATATCAACAAATTAGAGAGAGTGCAGAGGAGATTTATTAGAATGTTACCTGAGTTTCAGCACCTATGTTACAGAGAAAGGTTGAACAAATTTAGTCTTTATGCTTTGGAGCGTAGAAGGTTGAGGGGGGACTTGATACAGGTATTTAAAATTATGTGGGGGATAGATAGAGTTGACGTGGATAGGTTTTTGTCCTTTGAGAGTAGGGAAGATTCAAACAAGAGGACATGAGTTGCGAGTTAAGGGGCAAAAGTTTAGGGGTAACACGAGAGGGGATTTCTTTCTTCAGAGAGTGTTAGCTGTGTGGAACGAGCTTCCAGAAGAAGTGGTAGGGGCAGGTTCTGTATTGTTATTGAAAATAAAAAAAATGGATAGGTATATGGACAGGAAAGGAATGGAGAGTTATGGGCTGAGTGCAGGTCGGTGGGACGAGGTAAGAGTAAGCGTTTTGCACGGATCAGAAGGGCCGCGATGGCCTGTTTCCGTGCTGTAATTGTTATATGGTTATATGGCTATTACCAATCCCTTTATACAAAGCGATTGTGTAAATAGTGTCCCGTCTCGCAGGGTCAGAAATCTGTCATGGTTTGATTATTTCCAACACAAGATGGAATGAAGAAGATGTTCATTATGATTTCTACTGAGTTTAAGTTTATTCTTCACACTTGGAGTTTGATACGTCTGCGCAGAGTCTGAAGTTGAAATTATCAATATGATTGCCAGCAAATTAGATTACGACGCTCAATCGCTTCCCTCGGCGCCCAAGCTATATAAACAAGTTTTATATGTCAAACACGAGGAAATCTGGAGATGCCGGTAATTCAAACAACAACACACACAAAATGCTGGTGGAACACAGCATGGCAGGCAGCATTTATAGGGAGAAGCGCTAACTTTCCTTTCGTTTAGTCCTGACGAAGGGTCTACAAACCAGACCAAATGCATTTTGTCAAATTGAAACCTATTAGCATTAGGATACGACATATCAGTTGCACATTTAATTTAAAAGATGATGTACGGGTTAGACGGTGATACTGCATTTAAGGTTAGCGGTGATGCAGCAGGACTGTAGAACCTGGAATAATTGTCCACGTGGGTTATTCGTTGCGGTATCATATGGGTCAGTAATGCACAGAACACAATTCTGCTTTTAAGGTGTCTTCGATCTAGCTAATCACGACCACCTGACTGCAGTGAACACTTCAGGGGTTGGGTTGATCTCTGATTGAAATCTAAGCAGAGAGGAGGACTTTAAAATATGGGTGTCTTACCAATGCATTTCAATGAATGAACAGGACACGCTGTTACATCATCACTGTGGTCAAAGTTAAGGTTCAGGTTCAACGGTGGACTTGGCCTGCATTGAGATCATTGGCCTGCACTCAGCTCACTGCGATGAGATCCGGAGAAGCAATGGGCAGGGATCTGCTTTGAAAGTGTAGATCATCTGTTTAATTGAAGAGCCCGTCATTGCCCTAACCTTCCAGCATTACATTCAACCTGTCCGCATTGTGTCCGCTGTTCTGCAGTTCCAATTCAGGGAAGGGATCTGCGGAACATCTGAGAGATGAGACTGACTGTGATTAGCGGAGACTTCGGCCAGATTCATCAGGGCTGTGTTTCACATCTGTCCACATCTGTAGAGTCCTCTGCCTTGGAATGTTTACTCCCATAGGAGCAAACATTTCAAATTATTGCTAAATCTTAATAATAACATGTCGTGAACATGATGTAGAATCGATATTTTTCGGTTCCCCTGTTCGTTCCATTATCTACACACTGAATACAAGCTGCATCTTCTTTCATACAGTAGGTTCCCTGTCCGCTAATCCACTGAGCAATGTCTGGAATTATTTTTATGCAGCTAGACCAAAGAAAAGAGATGTATGCGGCTTCTTCCTTCCGCTAATCTGCAGGTTACACTTAAACATGGTTAGCCCACTTGCTTAGCCAACTACCCCGCCTCCACCCCAAAGATCAGGGGGACATTCAGCCATGGGAGCGGCCCAAAATTGTTCACAATACTCAAGGTATGGCCTTATAAAGCCTCAGCATCACATCCTTGCTCTTGTATTCTAGACCTCTTGAAATTAATGGGAACGTGACATTTCCCTTCGTCACCACCGACTCAACCTACAAGTTCACCTTTAGGGCCTTTTGCACGAGGACTCACAAGTCCCTTTGCATGTCAGATTTTGGGATTCTCTCCACGTTTAGAAAACAGTCCACATATTTATTTTTGTTAACCATGCGTTTTCCAACACTGCATTTCATTTCCCACTTTCTTGCCAATTCTCCTAGTCTGCCCAAGTCCATCTGCATCCTACCTGTTTTCTCAGCCCCACCTGTCCCTCCACGAATCTTCGTATTATCTGCAAACTTGGCAACATATCCATCTATTTCATCATCATGCAGCAGGTTTTTTTTCCCAGCAAAACTTTTCTGGCAAAAACTTGTCAAACCGGACTTACAAATTGAACCCGGGCCGAGAGTGTGAACAACGCAACTAGATACCCAACGTAAGCAAGAAGAGTTTCACAGGGAAGACAAAGACAGTACGTGGTTCAGAAGAAAAAGTTTTTAACAAGAGTACTGTCACACCGAGCATTTATCTGCTTTCAGAGAGGCGATCTTATAGAAACATACACAATTTTGAAACGGATAGATAATATAGTAGTAGGAATGCTGGTTCCATTGGTATGTGCGAGTAGAATTAGAGGACATTGCCTCATGATTCAGGGGATAAAATTTAGGACGGAGATGAGGACAAACTATTTTTCCCAGAGAGTGACAAATCTGCGGAATTCTCTTCCCAGCAAAGGAGTTGAGGCTTCTCCACTAAATATATGTAAGATACAGTGAGTCGATTTTTACATAGTAGGGGAATTCGGGGTTATGGGGAAAGGACAGGCGGATGGAGCTGAGTTCATGGACAGATCTGCCTTGATCGTATTGAATGGCTGGATGGGCGGGAAGGCCTACTCCTGCTCCTGTTTCTTATGTTCATATTCCTGTGACTTGCACTCTATATTTGTGCCTCGTAAGCTGGGGGCCCAGAATCAGCCGTACACGTACACCTCGATTAATGGGAGGGCTCAATGTCATATAAACGCTTGTGACAACCTGCTGTAAGTGAACAGCAGTCTGAGTAAACCGTCTGAGTAAAGCATTCCGTTGAGCTACCTTCCCTGAGCGCTGCTACACCAGAGCAGGAAGTGTCCGTGAATGGGCTGCTTACTATTATAAGTGTACCGTGCGTTTCATTGAGAATTTTTACTCCTTTATCGGGAGGTAATATGCAAACTACGGGATGCAAACTGTGTACATGAACGAAGTGATAACACTGCACAGACACAAAATGATGGTGGAACGCGGCGGGCCAGACAACATTTACGGAAAGGGTTAGTACAGTCGACGTTATCGGACCAGGGCAGTCATCAGGATCACGGCGCGAAGCTTTGGGTGTTGGCCCCATTCTACAAGCCTATCGTTAAAATAAAACCTTCATAAACCCTACCTAAAGACGGCTTACTCATGGAGTTCCCCTGTTCTTGCATTCGCCTCTCAGGAACGCCAATCCAGGCAATGATGACGTATGATATTTCTCGACACGGCAACACGTTACACTTTTTCCCTCGGAATTATCGTTTCTTACTTTCGTAAATTCAAAAGAGGATAACAGATATATGGGATATATGGGAATTAGAAATTCCCATATAAGTGTATTTATTGACCGATGGTCATCATTTCAGTATGGAGAGTGGTTTACACATTTTGTTATATACGTAAAAGACGAGGACAGAATTGAGATAGAAAGTCTGTTAATGAACATTCCTGAATTAATATGTGCGCAGGAGGTAGAAAAAAAATGGATCTGTATGTGGACAGGAAGGGAATGGAGGGTTATGGGCTGCGTACGGGTAGGTGGGACTAGGTGAGTGTAAACGTTCGGCACGGACTAGAAGGGCCGAGATGTTTTATTTGTTTATAAAAAAAACTGTCTCAATTCCATATGCATTGTTACCATATCGTAACAGTGCTGTATACCAGGAATGAAATTAGCAGAATTACAATGAGATAGCTTTACTGAAAAGGTTTTGGCTAAGTCCAGTGGGAAGGGAAATCCTTGATAGGATGTTGTGTATTTAACTAGATTTGATTAGCGAGCTAATGGCAAAAAGAAGCATTTCGAGGTTGCAATGTTGTAGAATTCTGGCTACAGTTTGAGAGGGAGTAGATAACGTCAGATGTACAGTGAAGTGAAGTTAATTACAGAGGCTGCTTGGATAGGGACACTAGCAGAATTGTTCGGAAAACAGCAATGACTGAAGTTTCTGAGGATAGGTCGGAAGGCACAGACTAGATAAACCTTAAATCTAAAGAAATACTTTATAGGGAGGATGTTGGCAAGCAGATTTTAGAATGGTGCAGGAAAGACAGGGTAGTAGTTATGGGAGTTTTCAACTTCCCTCATATTGACTGACACCTCCTGAGTGTAAGGGGGACAGATGGGGCTGAATTTGTCTGGTGTGTTCAAGAAGGATTCCTGACACAGTATGTGGACCGGCCGACGAGAGGAGAGGCTATACTGTATCTAGTTCTGGGTAATGAACCTGGTAAGGTGACAGACCCCTTGGTGGGGGAGAATTTTGGTGAGAGTGACCACAACTCCCTTAGCTTCAGCATAGCTATGGAAAGGGATAAAATCAGACGAAATGGTAAAGTGCTTAACTGGGGAAAGGAGAATTTTGTAGGGATGAGGCAGGAAACAATGAGACTAAATTGGAAACAGACGCTCAAAGAGGAAAGCACAGAAGTAATGTGGGAGAAGTTTCGGAACCACATGAGCGGGGTTAAGGATAGGTCTGTCCCACTGAGGCAAGGAGAAAACGGTAGGAAAAGGGAACCGTGGCTGAGGAAACATGTGAGGCAACTCGTCAAGAGGAAAAATGAAGCATATGTTAGATATAAAAAGCTGTAAGTAGGAGGCACTTAAGAGAAATATAGGGTAGCCAGGAAGCAGCTAAAGAAAGGAATTAGGAGAACTCGAATGGGGCATCAGAAGGCCTTGGCATGTAGGATTAAGGAGAACCCAAGGCGTTCTATGCGTGTGTGAAGAATGGGAGGATGAGGAGAACGAAGGTGGGACAGCTAAAGGATAAAGAGGGCAAAATGTGCCGAAGCAGAAGAGGTTGGGGAGGATCGAAATGAATACTTTGCTTCAGTATTCACAAGTGAAAAGGATCTTGATCGTGGAGATTAAGGAAGAAGAAGTGCTGGATCTTCTTAAAGCCATTAATATTGATAAATCCCCAGGGCCGGATATGATACAACCCAGGTTGCTGTGGGAATTGAGAGAAGAGATCGCAGGAGCATTTGCTATGATCCTTGAATCCTCTTTGGCTGCAAGGAAAGTGCCGGAGGTCTGGAGAATGACAAATCTAGTTCCCTTGTTTAAAAAAGGTAATAGGGAGAAACCTGTGAACTATAGTCTGCTGAGTATTACGTTGGTGGTATGCAAACCACTGGAAAGGATTCTTAAGGATAGTATCTACAAGCATTTGGTGAAGTACAGTCTACTCATGGATAGTCAACATGGCTTTGTGAAGGGAAGATCGTGCCTCACGAGCCTGATTGAGTTTTCTGAAGAGGTAACAAAAGAAATTGATGAGGGTAGGGCAGTGGATGTGGTCTACATGGACTTTAGCAAAACATTTGACAGGGTTCCGCATGAGAGACTCATCCGGAAAGTCATGAGGCTTGGGATCAGTGGAACCTTTGCTGTTTTGGGATAAAAAATGGATTAAAGGAAGAAAGCAGAGGGTAGCTGTGGAAGGAAAATATTCTGCCTGGAGGTCAGTGACTAGTGGAGTGCCGCAGCGATCTGTCCTGGGACCCCTGCTATTTGTGATTTTTATAAATGACCTGGATGTAGAGGCGGAAGGATGGGTGAGTAAGTTTGCGGATAACACGAAGATTGGAGGAGTTGTGGATGGAACCGTAGATGTCGCAGTTTACAAGAGGATATAGACAGTCTACAGATTTGGGCAGAAAAATGGCAGATGGAGTTCAATCCGGACAAGAGTGCGGTGATGCATTTTGGAAGGACAAACCAGAAGACTGAGTACAGGATTAATGGTCAGTTACTTAAGATTGTGGATGAAGAAAGGGATCTTGGGGCCACAAAGAATCTGAGGCCACAAACCAGGCACGCCCGGGATCCTCTTCAGTTTGCGTATAAGGAGAAGGTGAGAGTGGAGGATGCTATCACGTATTTGCTGCACAAATCACTCTCTCACCTAGATGGGGTCAGTGGTGCTGTGAGGATTACATTCCTGGACTTCTCTAGTGCCTTTAACACCATCCAGCCCAAGATCTTAAGGCACAAACTAACGGAGATGGGAGTAGACTCTCACATGGTGGATTGGATAGTGGACTACTTGACAGATAGACCTCAGTATGTGCGGTTGGGAGACTGTAGGTCTGACACGGTGGTCAGCAGCACAGGAGCGCCGCAGGGGACCGTGCTCTCTCCGGTCCTGTTCACCCTGTACACATCAGACTTCCAATATAACTCGGAGTCCTGCCATGTGCAGAAGTTCGCTGATGACACGGCCATAGTGGGGTGTGTCAGGAATGGACAGGAGGAGGAGTATAGGAAACTGATACAGGACTTTGTGATATGGTGCAACTCAAACTACCTGCGTCTCAATATCACCAAGACCAAGGAGATGGTGGTGGACTTTAGGAGATCTAGGCCTCATATGGAGCCAGTGATTATGAATGGAGAATGTGTGGAGCAGGTTAAGACCTACAAGTATCTGGGAGTACAGTTAGACGAGAAGCTAGACTGGACTGCCAACACAGATGCCTTGTGCAGGAAGGCACAGAGTCGACTGTACTTCCTTAGAAGGTTGGCGTCATTCAATGTTTGTAGTGAGATGCTGAAGATGTTGTATAGGTCAGTTGTGGAGAGCGCCCTCTTCTTTGTGGTGGCGTGTTGGGGAGGCGGTATTAAGAAGAGGGACGTCTCACGTCTTAATAAGCTGGTAAGGAGGGCGGGCTCTGTCGTGGGCAAAGTACTGGAGAGTATAACATCGGTAGCAGAGCGAAGGACGCTGAGTAAGCTACGGTCAATTATGGAAAACCCTGAACATCCTCTACATAGCACCATCCAGAAACAGAGAAGCAGTTTCAGCGACAGGTTGCTATCGATGCAATGCTCCTCAGACAGGATACAGAGATCAATACTCCCCAATGCCATTTGGCTTTACAATTCAACCGCCAGGAGTAAGATATGTTAAAGTGCCGGGGTTAGGACTCAATGTATTTAAGTAAACTACTTAAGAACTTTTTAAAAGCTATTATTAATGCTTTTTGAGAGGGTGATTTTAGATGCATATCATATTTTTACTGAGTTAAGTATTGTATGTAATTAGTTTTGCTACAATAAGTGTATGGGACATTGGAAAAAATGTTGAATTTCCCCATGGGGATGAATAAAGTATCTATCTATCTATCTATCTATCTATCTATCTATCAATCAAATTCATACATCCCTCAATGTCGCTGCACAGGTTGATAGGGTAGTTAACAAGGCCTATGGGTTGCTAGGCTTCATTAACAGGGGGTTTGTGTTCAAGAGTAGAGAATTCATGTTGCAACTCGACAAATCTCTGGTGAGACCGCACTTAGAGTATTGTGTTCAATTCTGGTCATCTCATTCTAGGAAGGATGTGGAAGCTATGGAGAGCGTGCAGAGGAGATTTACCAGGATGTTGCCTGGTTTGGAGAACAAGTCATATGAAGCAAGATTAGCAGAGCTGGGACTTTTCTCTTTGGAGCGTAGAAGAATGAGAGTGAACTTGATAGGGTTCTACAAGATTATGAGAGGCATAGATGGGGTGGATAGTCAGTACCTGTTTCGTAGGTACCAATGGCAAACACCAGAGGGCATATATACAAAATTAAGAGAGGGAAGTTTAGTGGAGACATCAGGGGTACGTTTTTTACACAGAGGGTTGTGAGTGCCTGCAATGACTTGCCAGCGATGGTGGTGGAGGCTAAAAAATTATGGGTATTTAAGAGACTCTTGAACAGTCAAATGGATGAAAGAAAATTAGTGGGTTATGGGGTAGTGTGGGTTTATGTTGGGGTCCGCTCCGGATCCCGCCTTGCTCCGGTCCGCGGAACCCTGACTCCGGGTCTTGCAGCCAGCCCTACTGTTACCCGGAGCCATTAGATCATCTTGATTTAGGGAGGTACACCTGTCGCCTATTAGGGGGCAGGTGTTTATAAGGGGCTCGGGGACTGAGCCTAGTTGGTGGGTCGTCCTGCTCCGAAGCCGGTTTAACCCGTTCTGTACCTGGTTCGTTTGCTCCTAATCCTGCTCTTTGCCTGCTCTGCAACCAGCTCCTAATCCTGCTCTGTCTCCCGCTCTGCAACCGGCTCTGCATTCCGCTCTGCAACCGGCTCTGCATTCCGCTCCGCTACCGGCTCTGCATTCCGCTCTGCAACCGGCTCTGCATTCCGCTCCGCTACCGGCTCTGAATTCCGCTCCGCTACGGCTCTGCATTCCGCTATTCAACCGGCTCTGTATGCTGCTCTGCAACCGGCTCTGCATTCCGCTCTGCAACCGGCTCTGCATTCCGCTCTGCAACCGGCTCTGCATTCCGCTCCGCTACCGGCTCTGCATTCCGCTCCGCTACCGGCTCTGCATTCCGCTCTGCAACCGGCTCTGCATTCCGCTCTGCAACCGGCTCTGCATTCCGCTCCGCTACCGGCTCTGCATTCCGCTCTGCAACCGGCTCTGCATTCCGCTCCGCTACGGCTCTGCATTCCGCTATGCAACCGGCTCTGTATCCTGCTCTGCAACCGGCTCTGTATCCTGCTCCAGTACCGGCTCTGCAACCGGCTCTGCATTCCGCTATGCAACCTGCTCTGTACCTATTCTCTCCGGTTCGTCTTGTTTTCCTGCTTCTCTCGTGTGCGCTGGTCCTTCTGCTCCGCCGTTATTTGCCTTGCCCGCGCTGTCACGCTGTCTGCTTGCTTCCCCCTATTTACCGGTGTATCCCCGTTGTCCTGCTGCTCACCCTGGACCCAACTCCCTTCTGTTCCCTTGCCTCCGTCGGGTAAGTCATGCCGTCGCCGTTACCCCTGGTGGTTCTGTCCCTTCCTGTCCCTTGCCTCCGTCGGGGAAGCCAGGCCGTCTGCCGTTGCCAGGTGGAGGGACTCCGTCCCTTCCTTACTCCTTACCTCTGATGGCTTGTGCCCCGCACCTGCACAGGTGTCCACCCTTGCCCAGGCCTCCGTGTATCCGCCTGGGAGGCGGCCCTGCCCGGGATCCATGCGGCCCGCCCTGAGGACTCCGACCCTTTCCACCCATTGCTCCCTCCGGGTTGTGCCCGCACCTGCCCAGGTGTTCCGGGTCTTGCCCGGGCGTCCGTGTTTCTGCCTGGGAGGCGGCCCTGCCCAGGAAATATGCGCCTGCCCCAGGGGGCTCTCCTGCCCTGCCTGAAATCTGGGATCCTCCTGTCTGCCCCGAACTCTGGGATCCTCCTGCGTCGCCTGAACTCTGGAATCCTCCTGCGTCGCCTGAACTCTGGAATCCTCCTGCCTCGCCTGAACTTCGGAATCCAGCACCGCCTGCATTACCCCTTGCATGCCATCGCATCTCCATTCTGCCCTGCCCTAGTACTTCAGTGCCTGCGGCCTGCATTTGGGTCCGTTCCTGTCCCGGTTCTCAGAGTTTAGTATTTTTTTCAAGGATTATATGGGTCGGCACAACATGGAGAGCTGAAGAGCCTGTACTGTGCTGTAATGTTCTATGGTCCCATTGTTGATCTTCTACTCACTTAACTATTCAGAGTAACAGAAATGTTGTCCGGGATGCCCAAACGTTTTGCATGCCCCTGTAATGGCACTAATGACATAGCTAGGAAAGCGATGAGGGCCTCACGAATTATTTTGGGAGCTAGGTAGAACGCTGCAAAGCAGGATCACCAGTTTAGTGATCTCTGAGTTGCTGCTCGAGCTGTCCGCCAGTGAGGGCGGGGCAAGATTAGCTGATTTTTACAGATAACTGTGTGGTTGAGAAACCAGTGCAATAGAGTGGTGGTCAGATTTCCTGGTCATTTGAGATGTCTTCTGGGGAATGTACTACCTGTACAAAAGGGACAATTTCCACCTGAACCTGAGGTCGATCAATATCCTTCCTGGCAGGTTTGCGAGAGCTGTTCTGGAGGGTTCAGAAGCAGAAGCAGTGTGTAGGGAGACTGCTGGCAAGGACATGCTGATGATGAGGTATGCTGACAGTGAATGAGATGAGTTGCGATGTAAAAGTGTGTGAGAGCCTCAAGGTGTGTTGAATATCGAACGGAAGGTGTTACATTGGAATGCTCGCTTCAGAAGGGAACGGGTAGATAAATCTGTAACACGCTTTCCAACTGGCGCGTTCGGGCTTCTCTGTTGTGGGCATCTCTGCATCATGGCTGAAAGAAGATTATAGTGTGATCCTAAATAATCTTTTCAGTCTCCATTACGCTCGTGGACTAATGAAAACAGACCAATCAGAGCGAGAACAATTAATGCTAAAAACGTACAAACGAAACGATATCCTTTACGTTTCGGTGTTTTTGAAACCAGATAATTCAATGAAAATTATTCAACTAAAATCAAGTGCAGGCTTCTATGGGATCACGTGCCCTCCCTCGAATCTCCACGACAATCTCAAATACAAGCTCTGTCTAAACGTTAATGTCAATGAGAAAAGCGGCAATAGATCGTTCCTGTGTTAGAGGACCCTGGTCAATCAACAGTCTTCCAAAATTGTCCGTCCGGCGTCAATGGTCGCATAACCAAGACCTTTGATATACACCAGCTGCTCATAGGACCATCCTCCCATAGCTGTATGTCACCCTGATCGGTGGGGTGGAGGGGGAGTAGTGGGCTAAGCAGGTGGGCTAATCATGTTGACGTGTGCCCTGCAGGCTAGCGGAAGAAAGGAGAATCTTACATCTATTTTATTTAGTCGATCTGCAGAAAAATAATTCCGGATTTTGTTCAATCGATACGGGGGCAAAGAATGTACAGTATGAAAGGAGGGCAGATTGTGTTCAGTGGTGCGGATAATGGATCACCCCGGGGAACCTAAAAAAATCGAGTCGACATACAGATGCTTTTTTCTTGATGTCCGATGCTGTCAATTCTACAGTACATATAATTGTTAACATATACCGTATGTTTGTAAACACACGTTTAACAAATTTAAACACTCAAAAATATTGTGAAAAATGCCACAAATAAATGTTCAGGTATGTGTTCTTCCAACCAGGCTGTGTTCAACAGCAAAGAGAACTATTGCACATCACGAATCAAATTAATTACAATCAGAAATAGATGTAGTTAACCTGTTGTAGTCCAGCACATTTGGAAATAAGGAATACGCCGGATGTTGGAATAAAATGAAAATAAAACATGTTATTGATAAAGATTTTGCAATGATTTGGAAATTTTGCTCCAATATGAGTGAACATTCTAAGGAAGAGTTCTCTGCAAATGAAGACGGTTGTGATACGCGGCCTTGATGAATCTGCCCGAAGCCATCACTAATCACACTCTGACCATCTCTCCGATCGCTTGGAGAGCCACTCCCTAGATTGGAACCGCAGAACAGCGGATACGAAGCAGACACGCTGCTTGTACTGCTGGAACGTCAGAACGATTACGGGATTCAATAAGCAGAATGGCCTGCAGTTTCAAAACACATCACCGATCACATTGAAATTGTCATTGCTTCTCTAGATCTCAGCTCGTTCAGCTGCGGCGATGATCTTACTGGTGGCCACGCTGCTGACGTTGCACGCTGCTGCCGATAATATGGTTGTCTTTGGAGCGTTAAGACCGTCCACAGTGATGAGGTCACAGCGTCTCCTGGTCATCAGCTGAAATGCATTCCAAAATGCATATTTTAATTTCCTCCTCTTTGCATAGAATTCAGTTGGAGATTTATCCAACTCCCTGTGCAATTACTGCAGTCAGCTTATCTTCGATTATCTAGATCAAAGGGATAAGCTATTGTCACGCCGTCATTCTGTACATTACTGTTTTAGTTGTTATCTGCATGGACCGCATTGGCAATTCTGCCATAAATAACAGCGTAATTAACAACCCAGGTGGACAATCATTTCAGATGCTTCTGTCCTGCAGCTTCAATTCTGACCTCAAATACAGGACCACTGCCTAGCCCATACATAGGCTTTTACCTTACAGATGCAACTGATGTGTCGTTTTCCTAATGCCAATGGACGACTATTTGTCAAAATGCATTTCGTCTGCTTTCTGTGTAGATTCGCCACTAGTCACCAGATTGGCAATGATATCAAATGAAAACCAATGGATATATCTTGCTTTTACAGATCGGTTGGCGGTGTGAAGCGATTGCAATTTGCAGTAATGCAATTTGGTATCAGACTACTTGCTCATTTCAGCTTTAGCTTCTACACAAACAATGTTTCAAACCACTTTTTGACCATAAATATACACACTGGATAATTCATAATCAACATCTTTTCATTACATCTGGCGGTGGAAATATTCAACACGGGACAGCTTTCTCAAACTGCGAGACGGGTTCAGACAAGAGGGTCGTGTACAAAGATTGGTAATTCATACGTATCTGACGAAAGACTTGGTGAACCATATGTCAAATGGAATCTGGGACGCACTGAGTGAGGAGATTGGTTCACTCACAACATTTGGAAGTGTAACACTGCACAGTCGATTGAGGAGGATACCAAGACTTGTTTTCACTTCTGGAACATCACAGCTATCACATACACAGTTTATTTCTTAAAGCGATCCTACACAGCGATATATTCAGCAGCCGTCGACCTCAGAAGCGAATCACTAAATATATAGAAAAGAACTAGAATGAAGTTTAATGTCAGTAGCATATGTCGTGAAATGTGTCGTTATGCTGCAGCAGTACATTGCAATACATAACAATTAAAACTGTAAATCACAGTCACAGTTAACATTGGTCTAAAAATGTTAAATTAAGTTAAGGCATAAAGAGAACAATATGCAGTGAGGAATGGTTTCTGGGTTCTGTGCGATTCAGAAATTTAATGGCTGAGGGAAGAATGTATTCCTATATTATCAATGCAGATCCAGACACATCATTTCCCGGAATGACAGCGCGACTACTGATCAAATCCCACATCCCTGATCACAGTGATAACTTCACTGTATATCCAGTCCCATCACAGTCCAGACAGAGAAGTAAACTGCTGTGCTAGTACCATAATGCTCCGGACTTGTAATGTCGCTGCTACCCCAACGTCTGTCTTTAAACACGTCACTCAGCAGAATCATACGGCTAAAGATGATGTTCAATTATCATTGATCGCACTGTCGCGGGTTCCGAAGGGCAAGTGTGACAACATTCGTAATATATTGAATTGTTAATGGCCGCTCACAAGTCAGCAAATATAACTGTTGTTTGTTAAGCAAAATACAATCTGCGCAGTGAATACCTCAGTATTTGCATCGTTGTTGGGATTTCTAGTACTCTAAACATCAAGATCATATGATGCTTTTCGCAAGAAGATCAGTAAGCACTCAAGCTATTGGGGAAGAGCTCTCGCTGTGTTCTATAATTATCGTTACATTGGACTGTGGTTACACTCCGACCGAGCAGACCAGAGAAAGCGAGATTCCATCGCACAGGGTTATTATACATCAGTAAAGCTTAAAGGAATTCGTTTCACTTACACCGAAGACAGTTGTGATTTATGCGTTCCAGTTTAAATCTGGACTCTGTTCGGTGGTTTCGCAGATAAAGAACCTCAAATAACACAATCAGGTGCCGCTTGTATTCAGTGGCTGGACGTAATGTTGCCGAAAGAGGGATCTAATAATATATTTTCTTCGACACCTACAGTGCACAACTTTACTTGTCTAACGTTTTGCCTCAATAAGAAATATGCTTTACAATAACCTATATACCTTTAATGAAACGCCTGCCAGCTCAGAACACCATTCCGTCAAATGTATTGCGCTGATCTGTGTGAATACAGGTGCCCGTTTCGCTGTTTCCGCATTTCTAATCCTTATGAGAAACTCATTGCAAACCACCAGAGAGGTTAATAAGAGTTAAGAAGAAATGTGATTCACCCGTTTCAGTTCGACCTTTGTAAGCTCACAGATACGCCATGATATCGGCGTACGGCAAACAGAAAACAGGACCGGTTTCCAAAGATTTTGAAAAAATAGTTGAATGCACACACTATATTACTTGCTAATATATACAAAGATATTTCATACAATATGCCTATGCCCCTGGATTTAAGCCTATCCTACCACACCGTCTCTTTACACAGAGCGAAACAGCATCAGGTACTACACAGTGATAACATCTGCATGACGGTGGCTTGGACTCTTGTATGGGCTACCAGTACGGGTATGGGCAGAAAGGAGATTGTTTTTAATTTTTTTCCCTGGTTCCTTTCTGTTTCAACAGCATCAGGGACTCGCAAGGAAGTGAGGCACTGTACACATGTTGAAGATCATTAACAGATCTTCTATATCATCATGATATGAGAAATGCTAATGAACCACTGGTAGAACCTCAGAACGATAGTGTGCCAAAAATATCTATCGAACACTCATGACATGATCCGCATTGTGCTGGAGGGAACCCATTTGCCGACAGTTAATTACCATCCTTGCCCCCTTTCTCTCTCTCTCTCTCTCTCTCTCTCTCTCTCTCTCTCTCTCTCTCTCTCTCTCTCTCTCTCTCTCTCTCTCTCTCTCTCTCTCTCTCTCTCTCTCTCTCTCTCTCTCTCTCTCTCTCTCCCCACCCCCACCCATGCCTGCCTTTCATGTCTACTTCTTACTACTGTCTAACATGACAGCAGGTTTCTACAGAAGGCTGATAGTCTTTTTCTATCTCGTAAATCTTTCGTATTCCAAGCTTTAAATGTTCTGTTTCAGAACCATTGGTTTTGTTCCCCCTTTTGGGGCAAACCGAAGAGGAACCATATGGAATTTTTGACTAATTTACAATATTCCTTACAGGAATTTTAAATGAAAATGCATAGAATCTTTAATTATTTAAGACGATTTTGTTCTATTTTAAAGTTTGTTAAATCCTCCGAAATGCTGTGAGATTTATTATTATTTTTGAAATTCCAAGCCATGTAACAACAACAGTGCTCGTCCACTCAGCTACTGGGTAAACCAAGGGTTAATTCTTCCCGTCGTTTCATAGAAAATAATTCGCGTGAATTCAAGGTAGACTGCTGACGTCACTGGAGGGTTTCTCTCTCTTATTAATAAGAGTCGCTTTCACTTAGTTCCTCCAGTTAGCGAGACCAGCCTCTCCTACTACGAACAGAGATCCGGAGCTGCACCGAGAAGAGAGTAAGGACGGACTGGCCCGTTCTGTCATGGATCAGAATCCGGGAAGAACAGATTATAATATAAAAGGAAATGGGAAAAATATCTTCTGGATGGTTCCATATATTTCTGCAGATTATGATTGGATAACGTTAGATTATCGAGTCGCGCATGCTTTAGAAGCAATTAAAGTGATTTTCTTCCCCGTCCTCGCTATCATTGCTCTTCCCGGTGAGTGTCTTTCCATAGATAATTTAACTGCACATTTACCTTCTCACGTGTACCTCCGATAGTAATAATGAATGCTGCTCTTGCACATACCAGTTGATAATTAAGCAATTTGTTGCTCTATGCACTTTGATAGTTTATTGTCCTGAGGAATCCTGTTTAAGAAAAAAAATGTGCTGGCAATGGTGATCATCTAGAGTAGGTTTAGGAGAATAAACGCTTTAACGCATGAGGCGTGTTTGATGGCCCTGTACCTGTATTTTCTGGTGTTGAAGAGAATGGAGCGGGGAACTAGAGAAGCTCACCTGTAATTGAAAGGCACAGATCGAGCTGTCGTGCAGAGGATCTCTCCGATAGTGGGAGAGTATAAGACCAGAGAGTGCAATCTCAGGATAGATGAATGCGCCTTCAGAACAGAGCTGAGGGGGAGTTTCTATAGCCAGAGGCAATGTGTCCAACGACCTCTTTGCCACAGACTGTGCCAAGGCCAGATGACTGGATGTATTTTAAGCGGAGGTCAATAGGTACGTCATGAGTAGGGACATTGAATTTAAGGGGGGAAAGCAGAGAACGGTGTTGGGAGGGAAATACATCAGGCATGATCGAATGGCTTATGACGGTGTGCTGTGATCAGGCTGTCTCAGTTAATGTTCCGAAAGGCTGCTGCTGAGTTTCCGGCTGCACTTTAGTCCCGCGATCCTCATCTCCGGGCACCCAGTCCGAAAGGGGGCGAGTCGAGAGCAGAATCTCCTGGTCGGGTTGTTCCTGGGCTCGGCCGAGATGGCCATTCATGGGTCTAGGCGGCGGACAATGAAGGGCGCTGCCGGGGCCGAAAGGGAGCGAGTCGAGAGCAGAATGTCCTGGTCGGGTTGTTCCTGGGCTCGGCCGAGATGGCCATTCATGGGTCTAGGCGGCGGACAATGAAGGGCGCTGCCGGGACCGAAAGTGGGCGAGTCGAGAGGAGGATCTCCTGGTCGGGTTGTTCCTGGGCTCGGCCGAGATGGCCATTCATGGGTCTAGGCGGCGGACAATGAAGGGCGCTGCCGGGACCGAAAGGCTGCCCCTTTTCCGAGTATACGCTCGTGTCAGGCCGTCTTTGGAGAGGGAGAACAGGGTTGTTACGGGTACATTGAGGGATTTCTGTGACCGGTGTTCACGGCGCCGTATTGACTGTTTTATAGACGGCAGCAATCATCTAGTAATTTTGGGTGTAGCTACTGTCTTGTAAGTATTGATTGTCTCGTTCATAAACGTTAATGCTCCGGATGTAATGCTCAAATGTCTGATGAGTAAACTTACACACAATCGTTGCACATAGCAGCCTGTCACTGAGACTTTCAAAGTTTACATTTTGACAGGATACCCCCTTTCCATCCGCTCTATCCCCGCCTCATGTATATCTGCTGTTAGACGAGTTGCTTCTTCACTTGAGCTTCCTTTGCAATTAAACTGGGTTCCAACCTCCCAGTCTTTCCGTGGCTAATCGGTGTGACTATCATCTGCACGTCAGGCTGTTCCTGAACATTAAGCAGTTTCCTCCGCTCTTAGGACTTTAGAGCTATCCTGCCATATTATAAATAGGTCACTTATATTTCGTCTCAAAACATAACTTCCTCCTACTTTTAAGCTCTGTGGATATCCTCAGAACATTCTTCACGTTTCCCCATTGGCTATCGCTCCGCAATAACATGCCGTGCGCGTTCTCGTATTGTGAACATTTCTCTTAATGAATCCGCTTTTTCCTGCGGTTGTGTTTCCTGTTCTGATTCCACGTACATGAACAGTTTACTGTTTTTTGTTATCGTTTGAATTGTCACTCGGAGACTCTGGCAGGTTCAATGGGGCTGAAAAAGATAACGCATTATCGAGACTTTAATGAACAGAATACAAATATGAAGGCAAACGTACACAAAGGAGACGGTCAGCCTTGTGACATGATTTGGAGCTGATAATCACCCACTCAATGTCGGCAAGCAGGAAGAGAGATGGGCTGCTGATCAGGGCTTTGGGCTGCTGATCTCTCCACAAACCCGGCGCCCTGGGTAACAATAGGGATAGGAAACTGTGCTTCAGCTAAAAGTAGGGGGTGTCAAGGACATTTATTTCACGTCAGCTGAAATTATGCAGAGTTAATAGATGATGTATCATTCAGCTCCTTTTCCCTCAACATGTACGAAATTTCCCAATCATCAGCCATCGTTATCTGTTGATTGCAAAACGGTATAGGTTCATTAAATTGTAATTACTGCGATTATATTCCACAGGCTTGTACAATATTTTCTAACATTGTTACAGAAAAGAAAGTGGTCTACTGTATACGATGCTTTTAGAGAACCCTTCCTGATGTGTTTACCCTGATTGTTTCCTTTGTTCGCAGTGAACATGGTGACCATATTCATCCTGTCTCGGGGAAAGTGCGGCCTCTCCAGAGTTGTCACTTGCTACCTGGTTGCCATGGCAGTGGCGGATCTTCTGGTTCTCATCCTGGACCTGATATTGAGCAAGATTCTACTGATGTACTTGCCATTCCGCGTTATCCTCCGCTCAATGCCCAAGGGGTGTAATATCCATGCTGGTCTGATTTACACCGTCACCGACTGTTCGGTCTGGTTCACCGTCACGTTCACCTTTGATCGGTTTATCGCCATTTGTTGCCAGAAGCTGAAAGCAAAATATTGCACCGGGAAAACTGCGGCCGTGGTTTTGGGAGCAGTGACTTTGATCAGCTGTTTAAAGAACATTTACTGGTATTTTCGACTCTCAGTGTACTACAGATCTTTAGTTGATCCATTCATTTGTTCGTACGGATGGCATTATTTTCATATATATGTGAGGACTCTAATTGAACTACTTTATTACTTTCTGACCCCTGTACTCCCATTTCTCCTGGTTATGCTGACGAACGGCCTCACCGTCAGGCACGTCTTACTCTCCAGCAGAGCCCGCAGGAGACTCAAGGTTACCGGCAACGGACAGATTGGCAGAGACCCGGAGATGGAGAAACGCAGGAAATCCCTCGTTTTATTGTTGATCGTTTCGGGCAATTTCATCCTGCTGTCGGCACCTTTCACTGTGTTCTCTGCGTGGGATCGGCTGTCTTTTGTTACCACATATGTGTTTCCGCCCGATTCACTGCGACAGCTTGGCATCATTCTGCAGCTTCTGAGCTGTTGTACGAACACGGCCCTGTACGCCGTTACACAGACCAAGTTCAGGGAGCAGCTATTAAATGTGGTAAAATCTCCGGTCGCCCTCATTGTTGCGAGGAAGTTCTGAGTCAGCGGCCTCACCCACCCGGACCTGACCAACGTTCCGTACATTGCCGGCACCTTCTATCCGACTGGGCCGGCGCAATCCTTGTTCCACTCAGAACTCCCAAGCGTCAATTACAAACAGAGGTCCCTCGCACAACCTCGGTGCGTTTCCTTCATTCGCCGGCTTGTCTTCCCATTTCTGCTCCATCAGAGCACCCTCCAATTTTAAAGTGCATTGTGCTCCACAGTTCCACCTGCGTACATCGGTCCAGCTATGAGTCTATGGTCCTGAGTCTGTGTTCCCGAGACCACCCATTCAACCCCTACATTGACGACTGAATTAGTGCTGCTTCCTGCACCCACACTGAGCTCGTCAATTTCATCTACGACGCCGATAACTTTCCCCACCGCCTTCAGATATGCCACTGATCCTCCCGACAACCTCCTGCGGCACCTCCTCCTGTCCCACGTGCGAAAGCGCTATTACATTTTGTCATTTCTTTGGATGAGCAGTTCCTCTAAGGATATTGCGGGTGGGGTGCAGAGATGAGGGGAGAGTCCGATATTTTACAATGAACTGTAATTCCCTTCCACCATGATCGGCGATGACATCGTCAGTATCTGCTCTATTTCCATCAAGTGTACCATTACCCCATCACACCGCAAAAAATAAAGGAGGTTTTGTTAATACAAGTTTGAAATATTTGTTGATATCATTGTGAATATCCCTGAAATAAGTTATGTGGTAGAGTTTATAATTCATTAATTTCTGAATAGTAAACATACCCCAAACTGTGCTTTGAAACAGCTAGAGCTTCAATGTATTTACATTGTCGGATTTTCAAGTTAGGGCACTGTTACAAGCAGCAAAAATAGCCAGAATGGATGGCGATATTTCATTTTTAGTAAATCGCTGGTAGCTGAACACCGACGCCGTCTCGTCAAAGCATTGTATTTTTGCCATTGTGCCTGTCAGTTGTGTTGGCAGCTCGGCATCATTCACTCGTTTACAGCATTCAAAATCAGCTCAGTTATTTGCCTGTGTAATACTTTCCCGTTGAGGCGATGGTTGAACCTGCCCAGCTGTGAAAAAAAAAGAGGGAACGTTGCTGTCGGGCAATATCGGGGTTCCAGAATCTGACCTTGCAATCGAATAATAGCCAGGACTTCTGGATTTACAACTATCCATTCAATTCACTGGCGACCTTCTCTGTGATTTCCCTATTGGAATGAATACATGTTAAACCATTCTCCGTTTTTTTTTCAACGATTTTGGGTAACAGGTTCATTAAATGTTCCTCTGTGTTAGTGTGAGACGCGAAAGTCACCATCCATGTCCCAAAGCTCGATTCCACCCTCTCAGCCAATCAGATTCACTGTGGTCACTCTGTGTAT
Source organism: Hemitrygon akajei (assembly GCF_048418815.1). NCBI lineage: Eukaryota > Metazoa > Chordata > Chondrichthyes > Myliobatiformes > Dasyatidae > Hemitrygon > Hemitrygon akajei. The sequence continues at coordinate 2,226,369 of NW_027331990.1, read as the reverse complement.
TGCTGGATGCATCATCAGGCTACCGTGAAACGTGAACTTGATGCTCTTGGATATTTAGATGTTTGTCCTTGTCCCAGTACGATATTGACTGCCGTTATATTAAAATAAACATGTACAGTACAGATTTCTCGAAGAAATAGTAGTGAATTAACTATTCTTAACACTACCAATGCAGAGTTAACTGAAAATGAAACTGACGTGTTAATGCGTTTATAGAATAAAGTAATACCTTTCGAAATTACTGTTGGAAAAACGTCACAATCAGTGGATCAACCTAATTTTGATCGAGTACCTGCAGTTGAAATTGCCCTTCGTCTATTTCGTTTTTTTGGAAAGTATATTGCACAATCCAGAATTGCTCTGTCGCTTGTAAAACATTAAGTTATTAACAATCTGTTTCCCCCCGTTAACTGAAATATTAGAACTGTCCTGCAGTTCCCCAACATGTTGTGCCACTTTGTTTTACAGTAACCCTCTCGAAACAAATGTTGCAGAACGGGTCGGTTTGATACACGTTCAGTTTAGCTATCGCCCATTAAAAAGTTTACAATTTAACGTGCAGCATAATCTGGAATTCACTCCTACATTTAGCTGCAATCAATGTTTCATTATTGCCTTAAAATGAAGGCAGGGGTATTTTCGCATTTGGGCCGTAACATGGGACGTCTGTATCCGGCGGACAAAGCTGTGTCTCACTTTTGTATTGCTGAGGCCGACAGTTCTGAAATGCTCAGGGTTCTGGAAGCTGTTCCGTGTCTCGCCGCGCCCTTTATAATTCTTCTTGTATAATTCCCCGGTAAAATGAGCGAAACAATCTGTTACGGCGCTGCATAAAGGTCCGATTGAGCTAAAAGCCATTTAGCGAAGAATGCTCATTTAGTATTATAAATTTGGGCAGAGGATCTGTCAGTGGCAATGTGGACCAACTCTATGAGTTTATCCACACAGGCAGTATTTGTAATTAAGGAGTATCAATCTGATGCCAATAAAAGTAAACCAAACGACACACATTGTATCGAAAGGACAGGCCGGAAGGCCGAGGAGACGGCGTTACTCTGTTTTTAGAAATGAAATCAAATCAGTGGAAAGAGGCATTATAGGTGTGGGCGTGATATGCATCTCCTGAGTTATATCTTCTTGTTTTTTTATTCCTCTACTATTGGGACCCAGTTAGTGCAGTAAAAATGGCTCCAGGTGTAGTCCTTTGTTCTATGCGTGAGATGTCGGGATTCTTGGAGATGACCACCCTCATGGAAACCCTGTTTGTACAGGTGCATCTCGGTGAAGTGCCTGAGAGAACGTGTTACGGAAGTGGAACAGCAGCTAGGAGAACTCCAGATCATGTGGAAAACTGTGTAAGTAAAAGGTTGGAGGTACAGAGAGTTACACATCCCTGCGTTGCAGGAGGCCGGTAACTGTGGCTGTCAGTTTAAAGAAGGGAAATGGGCAGCCTCTCAATAATGTTTGCCACTTTGAATACCGTCGTGGAGGTTGACATATTGGGGGGTGAGAGAACAGCAGTGACCAGGTCTCTGGTGCTGAGTCCGATACTCTCACTTAGAATAGAGCAGAGGTGAAGAGGAATGCAGTGATGATAGGTGATTCCATGGTTAGAGGAATAGTGATGTGATTCTGCGGGCGCGATAGGGACACCCGGAGAGTATGTTGTATCCCGGGTGCCAGAGTCATGGATGCATCCGATCGGGACCACCCCATTATAAAGTGGGAGGGTGAGCAGCCAGATGACTTAGCACATGATGGAACTAATGACACAGCCCGGAAAGGGATGTCACTAAAGTGAGTAGAAAAGCAAAATGTACAGAGGAGGTGGACAGGCTTCAGAGGGAAATAGATAGGTTAAGTGAGTGGGCCAACGTCTGACAGATGGAATACATCTGGAGATCATCCACTTTGGAAGGAATAAAATTAGAGCTTATTGTTATTTGAATGGTGAAAGATTGCAACATGCTGTTTTGCAGAGGGATTTGTTCATAAATCGCAAAAAGCTGGCTTACAGGTACACAAGGTTATTAAGAAGGCAAACGGAGTGTTGGCCTCCATTGCTAAAGGGATTGAATTCAACTTCAGGGAGGCCATTCTGCAACGATACAGTTTACTTGTCAGGCTGCACCTGGAGTACTCTGTGAAGATTCACCAGGTTGATTCCAGAGATGAAGGGGTTAACCTATGAGGAGAGACTAAGTCGCCTGTGACTATACACTCTGGAATTCAGAAGAATGTGAGGGGATCTTATAGAAATATACAACCTTTTGAAAGGAATAGGTAAAATCGAAGTAGGAAAGTTGTTTGCATTGGTAGGTAAGACTATAACTGGGGGACATTGCCTCAAGATTCAGGGGAGAATATTTGGGACGGAGTTGAGGAGATATTGTTTTTCTCAGAGAGTGGAGAATCTGTGGAATTCTCTGCCCAGGGAAGCAGTTGAGACTTCTTCACTAAATATTACAGTTAGATAGATTTTTACATAGTAGGGGAACGAAGGGTTATCGGAAAAGGCAGGTAGATGGGGCTGAGTTTACGGACAAATCAGCCACGGTCTTATTGAAAGGCGTGGCAGGCTCGATGGGCTAATCCTGCTGCTAGTTCTTATGTTCTTATGCTGAGGGAAGGGTAGTATCAGAGATCAAAGCTCAGAACATCGAATGAAACGTAGTGGATGAGTATGACGGGCATTCAGACATGGCATAACGTTTACGTGGGGATGGGAACCAGAGTGCCACAGCAGATAGTGGAGCGGGAGTGAAAATAAATGATGTTAGTAGTTGATGCAAAGTCACAAATCAAAGAGTTGTGTGTGTTGGTAGTAATCTTCTTAGCTGTGTCTATTTCAATTCGAGGAATACTGTGTGGAAGGCTGACGAGCTGAGGACGTAGATTGACGTGTGGAGTTATGACATTGTAGACATTAGTGAAACCTGTCTACAGGAGGGGCAACCTTGCAGCTCAATGTACCAGTATTCCGATGCTTCAGATATGATAGAAGCAGAGGGAGGAATGGTGGGGGAGGGCTGGTGGTGGCATTACTAGTCAGGGAAAATGTTACAGTAGTGCTCAGGCAGGACAGTTTAGAGGGCTTGTATACCGAGGCCATATGGGTGGAGCTGAGAAACAGGGAAGGTATGACCACATTAATGGGGTTGCATTCTAGACCTCCCAACAGTCAGCGAAAGTTGGAGGAGCAAATCTACAGAGAGACAGCAGACAACAGTAGGAAACATAAAGTTGTGATAGTAGGGGATTTAAATTTCCCACATATTGATTAGGACTCCCATACTGTTAAAAGTCAAGACGGGTTAGAGTTTGTAAAATGTGTTCAGGAAAGTTTTCTAAATCAATATATAGAGGTACCGACTAGAGAGGATTCAATATTAGATCTCTTTTTCGGAAACGAGTTAGGACAGGTGACGGAAGTGTTTGTAGGGGAACACTTTGGTTCCAGTGATCATAAGACCATTAGTTTCACCTTGATCACGGATAAAGATAGATCTGGTCCTCGGATTGAGATTTTAAACTGGAAAAAGGGCAAATTTGAAGAAATGAGAAATGATCTGAAAAGCGTGGATTGGTACAGGTTGTTCTCTGGCAAGGATGTGAGTGGTAAGTGGTAGGCCTTCAAAGGAGAAATTTTGAGAGTGCAGAGTTTGCATGCTCCTGTCAGGTTTAAAGGCAAAGTGAATGAGAATAAGGAACCTTGGTTCTCTAGGGATGTTGGAAATCTGATTAAGTGGAAGAGAGAAAGATGTATGACATGTATAGGAAACAGGGAGCAGATAAGGTACTTGCGGAGTACAAAAAGTGCTAATACTACTTAACAAAGAAATTATTAGGACTAAAAGAAGACCTGAGGTTGCCTTGACAGTCAAGGTGAAGGATAATCCAAAGAGGTTCTACAGGTATATTAAGAGCAAAAGGAAAGTAAGGGATAAAATTAGTCCTCTTTAAGATCAGAGTTGCTGGCTATGTCTGGAACCAAAAGAAATGGGGGAGAACTTACATGGTTTATTTGCGGCTGTATTTACTAAGGAACCTGCATGGAGTCAATGGAAATAAGGCAAACAAGTAGTGAGGTCATGGAACATTTACAGATTGAATAGGAGGACGTGCCTGCTATCTTGAGGCAAATAAGAGTAGATAAATCCCCAGGACCTGACAGGTTACTCCCTCGGATCGTGAAGGAGACTGGTGCTGAAATTGCAGGGGACATGGCAGATATATTTTAAATGTCCATATCTACGGATGAGCTGCCGGAGGATTGGAGGAGAGCTCATGTTGTTCCATTGTTGAAAAAAGGCTCAAAAAGTAATTCGGGAAATTATAGGCCAGTAAATTTGACGTCAGTTGTAGGTAAATTATTGGAAGGAGTGCTAAGAGATAGGATCTAGAAAAATTTAGATAGACAGGAACTTATTCGGGAGAGTCAACATGTCTTTGTGCGAGGTAGGTCATGTTTTTCAAATCTATTAGCGTTTTTCGAGGACTTTACCAGGGAAGTTGATGAATGGAAGGCAGTGGATGTTGTCTACATGAACTTCAGTAAGGCCTTTGACAAGGTCCCGCATGGGAGGTTGGTTAGGAAGATTCAGTCGCTAGGTATACATGGTGAGACAGTATATTGAATTAGACATTGGCTCAATGGGAGAAGTCAGAGAGTGGTAGTGGTGGACTGCTTCTCTGAGTGGAGGCTTGTGACTAGTGGTGTGCTACAGAGAACAGTGGTGGGCCCATTGTTATTTGTCATATATATTAATGATGTGGATGATATTGTGGTAAATTAGATTAGCACATTTGGAGGTGTAGTGGACAGTGACGAAGGCTTTCAAAGCTTGCAGAGGGATTTGGACCAGCTGGGAAAATGGGCTGAAAGATGGCAGATGGAGTTTAATACAGACATGTGTGAGGTATTGCACTTTGGAAGGGCAAACGAAGGTAGAACATACAAGGTAAATGGTAGGACACTAAGGAGTGCAGTAGAACAGAGGAATCTGGGAATTCAGATGCAAAATTCCCTAAAAGTGTCGTCACTGGTAGATAGGGTCATAAAGAGAGCTTTCGGTACATTGGCCTTTATAAGTCAAAGTATTGAGTATAAGAGTCGAAAGTTGTGGTGAGGTTGTATAAGGCATTGATGAGGCCGAATTTGGAGTGTTGTTTGCAGTTTTGTCACCGAGTTACAGGAAGGATACTAATAAGTTTGAAACAGTGCAGACAAGGTTTAAAAGGTTTTGCCGGGTCTTGAGAAACTGAGTTACAGAGAAAGGTTGAATAGGTTAGGACTTTGTTCTCTGGAGCGTAGAAGAATGAGGGGAGATTTGACAGAGGTATATAAAATTATGATGGGTATAGTTAGAGTGAATGCAAGCAGGCTTTTTCCACTGAGGCTCGGGGAGAAAAACAAAAACTGAGGACATGGGTTAAGGGTGAAGGGGGAAAAGTTTAAAGGGAAGATTAGTGTGGGATTCCTCATACAGAGAGTGGTGGGAGTGTGGAATGAGCTGCCAGATGAAGTAATAAATGCGGGTTCACTTTTAACATTTAAGAGAAACTTGGACAGGTACATGGATGAGAGGGTTATGGAAATATCTGGTCCAGTTGAATGTCAGTGGGACTGTGCAAAAAATGGTTCAACACAGCCAAGAAGGGCCAAAATGCTTGTTGCTGTGCTGGAATGTTCTGTCGATCTATGCTTCTGTGGTTTACGGTTCTTACCTCACAGTAGTGAAGATATTTCTGTCAGGGCAATGCAGTGAGATGACAAAGATACAGCTATCAGCAAGATCAATGTGTACAAGGCAGCATCTTGCAAAAGGATGGGAACAAAGTTTAGTCATCATTAGCAGACTAGATAATGTTCATCACGGTGTCAAGAACAAATATAAATATATTTTTTTGCGTGGAGGGAGGCATGGGGTGTGGGGGGAAAGGTCCCGGAGAACAGGGAAATTAAATTTCCGCTTGCGCTTGTGTGGTGGCGGACAACTTTTCGACAGATACATCAAGTCATTTGTGCTCTTACTTTAGCAGTGGCGAGGTTCAACCTCCTTCTGTGATAAAGCAAATCAAAATAGGATTCCGCTGGTGGTATGTTAACTCCATCTTCAGTCTCCAGTTATGGTAGATTCTAACGAATGCAAATGAGCAACAACTCTCCTCAGGTAAACCAACGTAGATGGCTGAAGTAAACAACCCCAGGTCTGACACGTGTAGACGAGATCGTGACAAAGAAAAAAAAACACCCCACTTTCCGAAAAAAAACCCTCCAGACTAACAAGGTTATGATCACTTGCTCCGAAAAGCTCAATAGCTTCTGTACTCAAAACTCCAGCCTGATTGTTACAGAATTTCCCGTCTGGACAGGCCCCCTCTCCCCGCCACTTGGCGGTGCAGTAACATACTGAGTCAAAAGACAATATTTCATAAATCAATAAATTCACTTCCCTGTATTCCATTAGTCACTGGGTTCCCCACTGAATATTTTCGAAATTAAAGTCCGCCATAACTATATCATCACCATCAGAACTTACCTATTTTAATATTCTGATGGAGAAATAGATAAGGTAACACGAGTGAACCTGCAGATGCTGGAAATAAATAAAAAACACAAAATGCTGGCAGAACTCAGCAGGCCAGACAGCATCTATGGGAGGAGCGAATAACAACGTTTCGGGCAGAAACCCTTCATCAGGAGTGAAGTAACATGGGATGGTCGAGGGAGGATAAAAGAAGTGGGGGAGGGATAAAGTAGAGAGCTGGGAAGTGATAGGCTGTAGGGAAATTAGCTAGGGGGAAGGTGGAGAATTATGGGAAATAAAAGAGAAAGAAATGTAGGGCTGGGGGGTGAGATTATCGTGAGGGGGGAAAAAGAGAGAGAAAGAGAACCTGACTAAAATAATAGATAAGGATGGGGGTAAGGGTGGGGGGCAGGGGTATCAACGGAGGTCAGTGAGTTGGATAACATTATTAACAGGAGTTGCTTCACTCCTGATGAAGGGTTTCGGCCCGAAACGTCGTTATTACCTTCTCCCATAGATGCTGCTTGGCCTGCTGCGTTCTGCCAGCATTTTGTGTTTTTTTATGAGAAATAGATAACAGGGAATTGTCCTTAGTGTCGAGACTTCGCTGGTCATGGATGTGTGAAGGAAAATAAAAACGCTGTGATAAAGATCTCGATGACTACCATGAGACGATGTGAGTCAAGGGATTTAAACGAAACCTGAGCAAAAGGATGCTTAATTGAGAGATTGGTTGAATTGCGGCAGCAAACAATCACGTTTTCCATGATGGGGTGACCAGTCTTGAAGAGAAGTTGTCAAGCTTAATGAGAAGGCAAAACGTTTGCGAGGAGGGTGGATGTGAGGAGCGTGCAAATAATGCATTTGAATCAGTGTTAGTGTGTTTGTAAACGAAAAGAGTGAGTGGTGATTGAATAAAGTCTTAGTGTATGGGGGCCGCAATCACTCGCACCTGGTTTCCTTTTGTGAGAAGAATATTCACACTAAGAATTAACTGTTTATATAAGCCAGTTACTCGCGACAGTTTTGAAGGAAGAAACATCGAGCTTAGATTTTTGTTTTGCCTTACCTGCGTATTTAGATTGTGTTCTGTTGTTTGTTTGCTTTGGTATTGATTTCAGAGTGAGACACGGATTTCACACTGGCTAATGAAATCAAGGATAAAAGGATCGAGATATGAGTGTATCTATTCCGGGTACAATAAACCCGCTGTTCAAAGGTAAATTGACATTAAGACAAATTTGTGTATACTTGAATTGGGAATTTGAAATTCGCGTTCTCGGTTCATTTGGGAAGCACCAACGGATACTGCTGAATAATTTGAAATGTTGACTTTCAGTAGCAGAGTTCGACTGTAAAAGATTGTTTGATGTGATCGTAGCATCTGCCCTGTAACAGGTACACGGGATTTCAGTTTAGAGAGCGTGCAGTTTCAGTCCGGATTCAGAATTTTGCCTTCATCATCACTCCTTACTCAATAAATTATGCAAATACAGCAGGATGGTTAGATTAATGTCAGTCTCTCAGAACCCCATAATAGCAGAGTCTGTATATAGCTGTAAAGTATATTAGAGAATATACCTTCCTTGCGGAACATCTCCACCCACTGCCGCATCGGCCTTCCCTTGGTTCATCAGTTCTGAATCTATGCAGCCAGGTTTCACTAGATCCCAGACCACATGACGTTGTGAATACTCGAGTCAAACAACTTATAAAATGAATATACCCAGGCTCGGCTGTTCTGACTTCATCAGTCTATTTTTCTCTTTTCATGGAATTTATTCTGCCTCATAGGGGAAGACATGCCTTCACAAAAACATGCTGACTATCCTCAAGCAGGATACATGTCTCCAGATACTCATAAATTATGTCTCTACGAAACCTTTGCAATAGCTTGCCCACTACTGACCAAAGACTCACTGACCTTTAATTCTTAAGACTATCCCCATTACAATTCTTGAACAAAGAAAGAACATTTGACATTCTCCAACCCTCCTGCACTACTTCTGTGGCCAGTGATGGCGCAATAGTCATGTACAAAAGCGCAGCAATATCTTCGCATGCTTTCTCTAATTACAAGCATTACATCCCTTCTAGCACCGGGGAGGGGTTTATCTTCATGTTTTCTCAGTTTCTAGATCGTAATTCTAAGAGTCTGTGTACCTCGGTAAATCTGCAATCTTTCGCTGTATCTACATTCAAATAGCGCTCACTTACTGGGTGACACTGAAGCAGAACATCAGTAAGGACCTTCACTGCCTCCTTGCACTCCAGACACATGCTTCCGCTTTTATCGCTGCTCTCTCACTCTCTCTCTCTCTCTCTCTCACTCTCTCTCTCTCTCGTTATCCTCCCATGTTCTTACCGACTTTAATGAGGCTGTCAGACCTTCTGATGTCTTTTTTTTAAATATTCTAAGTCCATTGTTAAATTCCTCTTGGCTACATTGTGCCTTTCCATAGCCCTGACCGGTCCTTTCTTCCAAAACCTTCAGTATGTTTCTTTCTTTTTCTTGAAGATGTGTTCCAGATCTCTTGTCAACCAGGGATACTTTACGGGGCCATCCGTTCCCTTCCTCAATGAAACAAGCAAATTCTGAATCCAAATCTATTAGTCCATTAACAATCTCCATATTTCTCTTGTGCATTTGAAGGAGCAAATCACTTCCCAAATTCGGCTCCAAAGTTCCCAACTAATAGTATCAATTAAGTACATTCTATATTGTCTGCTCCTATCCGGTGTAAGGTATTAGTAAATGTCGAATAGCTGTGCACTATCGTTCTGAAAGTCTGTGTAGCTGAGCGTTTTGTTAACTGACCCATTTCACTCTCCAGTACCAGAACAAGATGGACTGATTACTCGTCCGCCTGCCCGCTTCTTGTACCGTGACTCCTTCCTTGACAGGAATGATAAATTCTGTCACATCTAAACCTTTTTTAAACGGTTATATTCATCGGCACTTACTCTTTCTAAACACATTAAGTGCCAATGAATATTTGTGAAGTTTCAGTTGTTTCTGACCACAACCGTGATAAAGTAACACATGTCACTGTCTCTGTCTGTTGTTTTCGTTTTGCTGATGGGAGCACTGCACAGAATATTCTCAAACGAGTTCCCTTCCTACTTCTGAGTTCCCCTCACAGTTTATTAACTTACAATCCACTACGGCATCCTCCCTTTCCGCAACTGTGATAAAATCACACTCTCCTTGTTTTTCAAAGACACTTCCTTAGCTCTCTTTCACCCAATTATGACCATTTTGAAACATCTGAACACCGGCAAATCCGGAAGTCATTGCTCCCGTTGTGATTGAACTGACATTACGTACATCCTTCATATACATGAGGTGTAACAACTTTACGTTACGTTTCCATCTAAAGGTGGAATATGCAATCGTAGTAATTTATACCGTAATCATTTATAATAAACATAACAATAAATTTTACATAGAAAAACACACAACAGGGACAGGGTTCCCCTTGTACTCACCTACCGCCCCAACAGCCTCCGGATCCAACATACTATCCTCCGCAACTTCCGCCACCTTCAACAGGACCCTACCACCAAGCACATCTTTCTTTCCCTACCCCTCTCAGCTTTTCGCAGGGATCGTTCCCTCCGCGACTACTTGGTCAACACGTCCCTCCCCACAGAACTCCCACCTGGCATTTATCCCTGCAAGCGCAAATGCTACACAAGTCCCCACACCTCCCCCTTACCTCCATTCCGGCCCCCAGATAGTCCTTCCAGGTCAGGGAGCACTTCATCTGCGAGTCTGCTGGAGTCGTCTATTGCATCCGGTGCTCACGGTGCGGCCTCCTCTACATCAGCGAGACCCGACGCAGATTGGGGGGACCGCTTCGGCGAGCACCTCCGCTCCGTCTGTTACAATAGACAGGACCTTCCGGTTGCCACCCACTTCATCTCTGCCTCTCATTCCTATCTTGGTATGTCCATACATGGCCTACTCTACTGACATGATGAGGCCAAACTCAGGTTGGGGGAGCAACACCTCATCTACCGTTTGGGTAGCATTCAGTCTTGTGATATGAACATTGAAATTCTCCGATTTCCGGTAATTCCATCCCCCTCCCCCTTCCCCTATCCCAGCTCCCTCTCTGCCTCTCTCCCCTTTCAACTTCCTGCTTCTTTATCTCTACAGTTCTTTCATGCCTATCCCTTCCCCTCCCGCCTTTATCTTCCGCTGATTGGGTTTTGCACCTGGCGCCTCTAGGTCCTACCCCTCCCCTATCTCTATTACTGTGCTTCGGCCCTCTCTTCTCCTCCCATTCCTGATGAAGTGTCTCGGCCCAAAACGTTGGCTCGGTCTGTTCTCACGGTTGTTTCCTGACTTGCTGAGTTCTTCCAGCGCCGTGTACGTATTCTTTGCTTGTCTAATGTTTTGTTTCAATAAGAAATATGTTTTGCAATAACCTATATCCCTTTAAGCTAACGCTTGCCAGCGTTAAGCACCGTTCTGACAAATTTATTGCGATGACCACTGTGAATAAACGTGCCCGTTTCGCTGTTTCCGCATTTGTCATCTTTATGAGAAGTTATTGCAAACCACAAGAGAGATTAGTAAGGGTTCAGAAAGAAATGTGATTCTCCCGTTCCCGTGTCGACCTTTGTAAACTCACAGATATGCCTTGTTATCAGTCTGCGGCAAGAAGAAAGCGAGACCGTTTTCCAAAGATTTTGAAATAGTAGTTGAATACACACACTGCTCAAGTAAGAGGAAACGTTCTAAGGACTCGACAAAAGAGGAAACAAAGAATAATAAAAATAAACCGAATAACCGGTTTGGAGCACGGGTATGTTTTTTGTGTGATCTCAGTGGAGGGTAAATTGTACAAGGATACAGCATCAACATTGCTTGCCAATATATACAAAGATATTTCATACAATATGCCGATGCCCCTGGATTTAAGCGAATCCTACCACACCGTCTCTTTACACATAGCGAAACAGCATCAGCTGCCACATAGTGATAACAACTGCATGACTGCGGCGTGGACTCTTGTTTGTGCTACGATTACGGGTATGAGCAGAAAGGAGATAATTTTTTAAAATTTTTCCCTTGTTCCTTTGTAATTCAACAGCAATCAAGAACTCGAAAGGAGGTGAGGCACTGTGCATATGTTGAAGATTAGTACCATATCTACTATATCAGCATGATATGAGAAACACTAATGGGCTACTTGTAGAACCATAGAACGATAGTGTGCCAAGAATACCTATCGACCGCTCAGTGATCTGATCCGCATTGTGCTGAAGGAAACCCAGTTTCGGACAATTAATTCAAACATTTTTGTCCCTGTATTTCCTCTCTCTCTCTCTCTCTCCTCTCTCTCTCTCTTCTCTCTCTCTCTCTCTCTCTCTCTCTCTCTCTCTCTCTCTCTCTCTATCTCTCTCTCTCTCTCTCTCTCTCTCTCCTCTCTCTCTCTCTCTCTCTCTCTCTCTCTCTCTCTCTCTCTCTCTCCTCTCTCTCTCTCTCTCTCTCTCTCTCTCTCTCTCTCTCTCTCTCTCTCTCTCTCTCTCTCTCCCTCCACATGCCTGCCTTTCATGTCTACTTCTTACTCTGTCTAACATGAGAGCGGGTTTCTACAGAAGGCTGATAGTCCTTTTCTCTCTCATGAAACTTCCGCAGTCCAAGCTTTAGGTGTCCTGTGTCAGAACCATTGTTTTTGTTCTCCAGTTTTAGGGAAACCGAAGAGGAATCATATGTGATTTTTGACCAATTTACCTCTTTGCTTACAGGAAATTTTTAATGAAAATCATACAATCTTTAATTATTTAAGACGATTTTGTTCTATTATAAACTTTGTTAAATCCTCCGAAATGCTGTGAGATTTATTATTATTTTGGTAATTCCAAGCCATGTAACAACAGTGCTCGTCTACTCAACTACTGGGTAAACCAAGGGTTAATTTTTCCCGCTTTTACACAGAAAGTAATTCGCGTCAATTCAACGTAGACTGCTGAGATCACCGGAGGATTTCTCCTCTCTTATTAATAAGAGTCCCTTTCTCTCAGTTCCCCCAGTTTCAGCGAGAGCAGCCTCTCCTGTCACGGACAGAGATCCGATGTGCACCGAGAGGAGAGTAAGGACGGACTGGCTCGTCCTATCATGGATCAGAGTCCGGGAAAGAACTCTTGGAATAGAAAAGTAAATGGGAAAAATATCTTCTGGATGGTTCCATATATTTCTGCAGATCATGATTGGATAACGTTAGATTATCGAGTCACGCATGCTTTAGAAAGAATTCAAGTGATTTTCTTCCCCGTCCTCGCTATCATTGCTCTTCCCGGTGAGTGTCTTCCCAAAGATAACTTAACTGCACATTTTCCTTCTCACGTGTACCTTCGATAGTAATAATTATGTTGCTCTCGCACATACCAGTTGATAATTAAGCAATTTTTGCCCTATGGACTTTAGTAATTTACTGTCGTGAGGAACCATGCTTAAGAAAATATGTGCTGGCAGTGGTAATCATCCTGAGCAGGTTTAGGAGAGTAAACTATTTAACGTTTGAGGCGTGTTGATGGCCCTGTGCCTGTATTCTCCGGTGTTGAGGAGAATGGAGAGGGGAACTGGAGAAGGTTACCCGTAATTGAAAGGCACAGAACGAGTCGTCCTGCAGAGGATCTATCCAACAATGTGAGAGTCTAGGGCAGAGAGCGCAATCTCAGGATAGATGAATGCTATCGTCGGAACAGAGCTGAGGGGGAATTTCTATAGCCAGAGGAAACGTGTCCAACGACCTCGTTGCCACAGATTGTTGCCGAGGCCAGAAAATTGGATGTATTTTAAGCGGAGGTTAATAAGTACGTCATGAGTAGGTGCATAAAAATTTAAGTGGGGAGGGCAGGAGAACGGCGTTGGTAGGGTAATACATCAGCCATGGCTTATGACCGTGTGCTGTGATCAGGCTGTCTTAGTTCATGCTCCGGAGGGCTGCAGCTGAGATTCCGGCTGCACTTTCGTCCCGCGCTCCTCATCTCCGGGCGCCCAGCTCGCAAGGGGGCGAGTCGAGAGGAGAATCTCCTGGTCGGCTTGTTCCCGGTCTTGGACAAGATGGCCACTCACGGGTCTAGGCGGTGGACGATGAAGTGTGCTGTCAGGGCCGACTGCCTACCCCTTTTCCGAGAGTACGTCCGCGCCCCGCGCCGGATCGATTATTTTATAGACAGGAAAAATTATACAGTAATTTTGGATGAGGTTACTGTTTTGTGAATATTGATTGTCTCGTGACTATGTGTTGTAAATAAAATTTTATTGTTAATAAATTTATCATGTCGAATTTCTGTTGAGTAAACTTACATAAAATTGCTGCACACAGCAGCCTGTCAGTGAGAGGCTGAAACTTTACGATTTGACACGATACCCATTTTCATCCGCTCTGTCCCGCCTCCAGTATATCTGCTGTGACGCAAGTTGCTTCTTTACTTGAGGGTCCTTTGCAATTAAACTGAGTCCCAACCTCCCAGTCTTTCCGTAGCAAATCGGAGTGACTATCATCTCACGTCAGTCTGTTCCTGAACATTGACCAGATCCCTCCACTTTTAGGACATTCGGAAGTGCCTACCATGTTATCAAAGAGGTCATTCGCATTTAGGCCTCAAAACAGGACTACCTCCCTCTTATAAGCTCGGGATATCCTCAGAACATTCTTCTCGTTTCCTCATTGACTGTCGCTCCGCAATAACATGCCGTGCACGTTCTCTCATTGTGAACATTTCTCTTTATGATTCCGCTTCTGTCCGCGGTTGTGTTTCCTGTTCTGATTCCACGTTTACTTTCTTTTGCTGTCGTTTCAATTGCTACTCTGAATCTCTGGCAGGTTCAATGGTACTGAAAATAATAACGGATTATAGAGACTTTAATGAATAGCATACGGATATGAAGGTGAAAGTACACGAAGGAGACGGTGAGCCTTGTGCCATGATTTGAAGCTGATAATCGCTCACTCAATGTCGGAAAGCAGGAAGAGAGATGCAATAAGAGGGCTTTAGGCTGCTGACCGCTCCGCAGACCCGCCGACCTGGGTAACAGTGTGGGACGGGAATCTGAGCTTCAACTAAACGTGGAGGGGGGGGGGGGGGGCTGTATTGGACACTAATTTCAGGGCAGCTGAAATTATGCAGAGTTAATAGATCATGCATCGTTCAGCTCCTTTTCCCTAAAACACGTACAAAATTTCCCAATCATCAGCCATCGTTATCTATTGATTGAAAAACGGTATAGGCTCATTAAATGGCAATCGCTACGATCATATTCCACCGTCTTGTACAATATTTTCTAACATTGTTACAGACAGGAAAGTGGTCTACAGTATATGGTTTATTTAAGAGAACCCTCCCTGATGTGAGATTACTTTAAATGCTTGCTTGAAGAAATCTCTTCCTGATGTGTTTACCCTGATTGTTTCCTATGTTCGCAGTGAACACGGTGACCATATTCATCCTGTCTCGGGGAAAGTGCGGCCTCTCCAGAGTTGTCACTTGCTACCTGGTTGCCATGGCAGTGGCGGATCTTCTGGTTCTTATCCTGGACCTGATATTGAGCAAGATTCTACTTATATACTTGCCATTCCGCGTTTTCCTCCGCTCAATGACCAAGGGGTGTAATATCCACGCGGCTCTGATTTACACCGTCACCGACTGTTCGGTCTGGTTCACCGTCACGTTCACCTTTGATCGGTTTATCGCCATTTGCTGCCAGAAGCTGAAAGCAAAATATCGCACCGGGAAAACTGCGGCCGTGGTTTTGGGAGCAGTGACTTTGATCAGCTATTTGAAGAATATTTACTGGTATTTTCGGCTCTCAGTGTACTACAGACCGATAGTTGATCCATTCATTTGTTCGCTGAACGCAGATTATTTGCATATAGATGTGAGGATTCAAATTGATGTACTTTATTACTTTCTGACCCCAGTACTCCTATTTCTTCTGGTTCTGCTGACGAACGGCTTCACCGTCAGGCACGTTTTAGTCTCCAGCAGAGCCCGCAGGAGACTCAGGGATCCCGGCAACGGACAGAGTGCCAGAGACCCGGAGATGGAGAAACGCAGGAAATCCCTCATTTTATTGCTGATCGTTTCAGGCGATTTCATCCTGCTGTGGGCACCTTTCACTGTGTACTCTGCGTGGGATCGGCTTTACATTGTTACCATGTTTGTGCTTCCGCCTGAGTCGCTGCGACCGGTTGGCATCATTCTGCAGCTTCTGAGCTGTTGTACAAATACGGCCCTTTACGCCGTTACACAGACCAAGTTCAGGGAGCAGCTAATAAATGTGTAAAATATCCGCTTTCCCTCACTGTTGCGAGGAAGTCCTGAGTCAGCGCCTCACCCACCCGAAATTACATACAGAGGTCCCTCACACAGACTCTGTGCGTTTCCTTCATTCGCCGGCTTGTCTTCCCATTTCTGCTGGATCAGAGCACCGTACCATTTTAAAGTGCATTGTGCTCCACAGTTTCCACCGTGCGGTCCTATTGCCCGCCCGCGTACATCGGTCCAGCTACGAGACTATGGTCCTGAGTCTGTTTTCCCGAGCCCGTCCTTTCAACCCCTACATTGCCGATTAAATTCGTGCTGCTTCCGGCACCCACGCTCAGCTCGTCAATTTCATACGCGACACCGACGACTTTCCTACCGCCTTCAGATCTGTAGGGTCCCATTCTGACACCTGCCTCGGCTGTATTCCTCTCTTGTCCAACTCCAGCGAGAGATTGCTACCGACATTGTTTGCAAAGCCACTGATCCTCCCAGCGATCTTGTCTGTACCTCCTATATCAGTGACACGAGGGAAACCGCTATTACATTTTGTAATTTGTTTGGATGAGCAATTCCTCTTTGGACATTGGGGGTGGGGTACAGAGGGGAAGGGAGAGTCCGATATTTTACAATAAACTGAAATGCAACTATTGAGAAATATAACTGACATAATCATTATATATACCTGAAATATAATCACTATGTACTAGCTATTTACTATACTATGTAATCACTTCTAGGTACTGAATATTACTATGTATTATTTTACTAGACACATTTTGCTATGTATTGTTTTAACTATATACTTTGTACTCTCTTAGCTGCATACTGTGGCACTTACAGAACACCTGTTTAGCTGGCAGCACTATTAGCTGAAATGTACCCCATGTATTACACTCAGCCTTTGTTTAGTAAGAGATAACGGTGGCGGACAGGATGGTACAAGCAGGAAATGTAATGTGAGGGAGGTTGTCTGAAAAATATAACCTTGGCCAGGAATGGGGCCCCAATGTGAACTGGAGAGAAATAATGGTGGCGCACCGAGAGCTAGGCAAGAGCCATTGATTAGTTAATGTATAGATGATATGCAACTAAAAATTGATTGGGTATGCTGATAAAACCGAAATGTAACTGAGATAAGAAATTACTATAAAGAATGCTGCACACCGGAGCTCGGTGGGCTTTCGGTGACAAGTTCATTGATTGCCTCAGCCTTTGTTTGCAAATAAAGGTTTAAACTTCTCGAAGAATTGTCTGCGTCTCCTGGTCATTTCAAGTAACCACGACAAAATTGGCGTCACGAACAGGATCGGAAAGGGACCCAAGAAAAAGATTCGACGGTTGGGCCGCATCCCGGTTCCTCGGGAGCACTCACAGAGCTAACAGAATTACGGATGCACCCAGAAAAAAGGTAAGCGCTTTTTGCGACAATTTGGACTAAAATTCTGTTGGTTTTCAGGGTCTCGGGGACTCTGTAGCAACTGCCGAAGGGTCTCTCCGATCCAAAGAATCTGGCAGAATTGGGGGTTTGACAGGAGGCTCAGAAGATTGATCGAGAACACTGCAGTGGGGGTAAGTACGAATAAGGTAATAAGAAGTTGAGTAAAGAAAATTCCACGTGGTGTTGGTAAGTTCCTGTGGATACCGCTTCGCACGAAGCGAAGGGCTGAACTGGCAGGAACTGAAAAATAGAGAAAATCCCTGTGGATACCGCTTCGTATGAAATGAAGGGTTGAACGTGCAGGGAGAGTGAAGAAAATTCCACGTGGTGTTGGTTAATCCCTGTGGATACTGAACGGGCTGAACGGGCAGGGAGAGTGAAGAAAATTCCACGTGGTGTTGGTTAATCCCTGTGGATACTGAACGGGCTGAACGGGCGGGAAGAGTGAAGAGAAACTTCTGTGAGTACTGCCCTAACCATATAACCATATAACAATCACAGCACGGAAACAGGCCATTCCGGCCCTCCTAGTCCGTGCCGAACTCTTAATCTCACCTAGTCCCACCTACCCGCACTCAGCCCATAACCCTCCACTCCTTTCCTATCCATATACCTATCCAATTTTACCTTAAATGACACAACTGAACTGGCCTCTACTACTTCTACAGGAAGCTCATTCCACACAGCTATCACTCTCTGAGTAAAGAAATACCCCCTCGTGTTTCCCTTAAACTTTTGCCCCCTAACTCTCAAATCATGTCCTCTCGTTTGAATCTCCCCTACTCTCAATGGAAACAGCCTATTCACGTCAACTCTATCTATCCCTCTCAGAGGGCTGCTCGGACAGAACGGAATAGAAGGTAAGAAGAATTTGATCAATTGCTTGAACACTGTAGGGCCAGGCGTGGAGATAGGATCGGGGAGGTATTTGAACTGTGAGATTTTTTTTAAAGAAATAATACCTAAGAGAAGAAGAGAATAACATGGCGGAAGAAAAAGGAACAGCAGTAGACATACTGTGCAAGAAATTCCCGGTAAGTACAGGTGAGATTATTGCAATTTCAGAGAAATGGGAAAAAAGAACCGAAAACCAGCCCACGAAATGGCCAAAAGAAGGGACATTCGATGTAAGCTTGTGTGAAGAGATGGAAGCACTAATTAAAAATCATAAACCAAACGATATTTCCAAGAAAAGGGAGGAAAGGAGAGAGCAGGAGATGGAAGTATTGAAACTTTTTAGGATGGAGGGAGAGAGATTGAGAAAGACAGGCAGGATATTGATAATAAAGGAAAAAGACAAAAGGGAACAGGAAAAACAGTCGGGTGGGGGAGAGGAGAAGCCTAACAGAAACCCGGCTTCAGCTCCATACCCGGATCTGAAAGAAGTAGAAAGACCCCCTCCCTATTATGAGCAGGGAACACCCAAGCAGTGCCCCATGATATCAGGAACAGTAAGCCTGCAGGGGGAAGTAGAGGTCTGGAACCCTGAGGAGGACAGAAGGAAATATGAGAGAGTGTGAGAGGTGCTGAGAAACCAGATAGAGGGAGAAAAGATGAGGTTGGAACAGGATAGAAGGAAGATGGAAAGAGAAGTGGAAAGGCTAGAACAGCTGAGAGAGAAGAGGCATTATGAGGAGTATGGGTTATACTGTAGAGACAGACCGACTAGAAGAGAACAGGAATCATTTAGACGGCAAGAACGGAGTGAGTTGAGAGGAAGTTGGAGGAAGGAAGGAGACGAGAGTTTGGAGGAAGCACGAGAGAGGACGGAGAGGTAGATATTGGAGATGGAAGAGGGAACTAGAGGAAAGAAGGAGCAAGAAAGAAGGTATATCCCAGGAAGGTATGAGTGGCAACCAGCAGTATTAGGGCCAGCAGTAGATGAGGAACCAAGTGAGGAAGGAAGCTTGATTACATGGAACGGGGAGAAGGAAATGCTGCCATTGCTGGTAAAAGGATCAGGACAAGTACAGTATATCCCTTGGGGATCCCAGGAACTGGAAGGGCTGAAAAATACTATGCCTAGTCTGCACGAGGGGGCAGGAAAGTGGATTAGAGCCTTCGAGGAGGAAACAACGGGACGATTGTTGGCTATGGGAGATTTGAAGGCACTGCTGATAAGGTTGATGGGAACATCCAAGCTAAAAGAACTGATGGAAACGGCTGGCTTACAGAATGTGGACAGCCCACAGACTGATGGAACCAATTTTGATCCCGTGAGGCAGAGGGTATGGCAGGCCCTCAGGATGCTTTATTCACCCAGAGTGGACCCCAAAGCCTTAAAGGGGGAACCACTGTGAGACACTGAAAACCCAGCAGCCTAGGTAGAAAACCAGTTGAAAAAGTGGAGACTGGAGACTGAGCAAGAGGTGGAAAATAGTTTGTTTCTGAACTCACTGTTCCGACAGAGCATTCTGGATGCAATGCCTCCGCAGGTCAAGTCTAAATTGGAGGAAGTGATTGGGCTGTCGTCACTGACCCCACGACCATTCAGTGATCACGTAGTCCACGTGGTGGAGAAATATCGGAGAGTAAAACGAAAGCTGGCTGAGCAGCAAGAAGAGGTGCTGCGAAAGCTATTGCAAATGCAGCTCGAAGAACTGAAAAAGAAGGAAAAAGAAAAAAGAAAAAAGATACTGCCAGCCATCACTATTGTGAGTACAGCCATTACACCATTAGATGGAGGAACCGGTCATTCAGGCAGTCAAGGGCCGGAAAACCCCATGCCAATAATGAATGTCTCCAGCGGAACATTTCCACAGATGCCCTATTGGGGACAGAGTAGAGTTAAGCAAGAGCCCAGACAGGACTGGGAGTCCCAAGGAGGGGGACAGAGGAGTTATGGGCAACGGGGATTAGAGAGGAGACAGGGAGAAAGAGAGGCAGAAAGATTGTGTTGGGGATGCGGCCAGCCTGGACACATGAAGAGAGACTGCCCATTTAAGCCATGGCCTGTCTCATATCAGCAGGAGCCAATGGCAAGGGAGCCACAGTTTGGCTACATGCCGGCTCCTGTGGGTCCCAGCGGACCTGTAAATCTCTATGCAAGGTATTAGGGGTGCCCCGAGATCTCGAGTGGGAAGGAACATTACCCAATGATAACGAGGGAGGCAGAGGAGGAACCTATGGTTCAGGTTATGTTAGAAGGGCAACTGACACCAATGATGATAGATACTGGAGCCACGTACACTTGCGTACAGCCACAGTATGCCCTTCACCTTCTCATATCAGGAAAGTTTATTAAGACGGTAGGGTTCTCGGGGAAAACACAGTTGACACAGTGCACGGCTCCAGTGCATTTGAGAATGGGAAATAAAGGAATTGTTTTCCCAGTACTAGTATCTAAAGGAACTCCGATTAATTTGTTAGGCAGAGATGCTCTATTGAAACTGGAATTAAAATTAGAATGCACCAGAAATGGGTTAAGTGTGGAAAGAGCAGGGGCTCAATTAATAGTGCGAGAAGATAAGAGAGCCAATGTTTTTTGGATAGGGGACATAGAAGATCAGATCTGGGAATCCTGGGAAAAGTGGAAACAGGGCGTGCAGGCCATATTACCTGAGGCTGTAGCGCCCAAATCTGAGTTACATTGTACTGTAATTTTCAATGAGGCTCAGAATAAGGAGGTAGAGGAGGGATGGAACATGAGGACAGATATTCGACAATACCTGAAAGGGGAAGCCATTGTAATTGGGAAGCAGGGGGCGGTCCTGCAAGTCAGGTGGAATACCTTTTTGAAGGAATGGTACAGGATACCGGAAGCTGTACCCCACATAACCCTGCTGGTAAATGAGGGATACCAGTCTAAAGACCTCGGACCCCTAGTAAAGCAGGTAAGCACTGTAACGGTTTGGAGAAAGGTTATGCCTGAGGTATGGATATCCGGAGACAACAACTACATTAAGATAGGGGTAAACATAGATGTGACAGGAACTATGAAGGAAGTTGAAGAAACTCCTCAGCCACACATGCCGTTGTTGGGGAAGGCTGAGGGTCAACAGAAATATAAAATATTGGCCAAGTTGCCATCTATTCTGTGGTCGCAACGTGACACGGACGTGGGGAAGATAAAAACAGCCAGTCCGGTGGAGGGATGGCTAAAGAAAGGAGCAGTTCCACGAAGGAGACCACAATATCCCTTAAGACCGGAAGCAGAGGAAGGTATAGCGCCGATAATACAGGGACTGTTAGCGGCAGGAGTACTTAAGAGGGTAAACAGCCCCTGCAATACTCCGCTGTTGCCTGTCCCAAAAGCGGAAAAGTCTAAGTGGAGACTGGTGCATGACTTACGAGCAGTGAATGAGGTAGTGGAGGATTTGGCAGCAGTGACCCGAATCCACACACACTGCTGACCAATATCCCGCCAGAAGCGAGCTACTTTTCAGTAATTGATTTGTGTTCGGCTTTTTTCAGCATTCCCCTAGCCGAACAGTGTCAGTATTTGTTTGCATTTACATACAGAGGCAACCAGTACACTACACTAGAATGCCACAAGGATTTAAGCATTCACCACATGTTTTCAATAAAGTATTGAAGGCAGATTTGGATGGCATTCCGCTGGGAAGTACACCAATACAGTATGTGGATGATTTGCTCTGAAATTGAGGAGCAGTGTGAACAGGATACCATGACACTTTTAGAGAAACTGGCGTATGGACATAAAGTATCTGAGAAAAAGCTGCAATTTTGTAAGCAGCAGGTGGAATACATAGGAAAGATGGTATCTAAAGGCGTGAAGGCAATAGCGCCGAGTCAGATTGAGGCGATAACAAAGGCTCCAAAGCCCCAAACAGTAGGGCAGATGATGACGTTTCTGGGAATGATAGGATATAGCTCAGACTGGATTGGAGAATATGCTGAGATTGTAGCACCACTGAGGAAAATACTGAAGGAAGCAGGCCATACCAATTTGAGAACTAGCCTGCTGTGGAATAAGGAGACGGAGATAACCTTCAACACTATTAAACAGGAATTGCAGTCAGCCCCGGCGTTAGCTTTACCTGACTATGAAAATGCTTTCCATCTGTATGTATCTAATCGACGGGAAGCCTATGCCGCAGCAGTGCTGACACAAGAGACAAGTATAGGGAAAGCGAAGCAGCCAATAGCGTACTACAGTGCAAAGCTGGACGAGGTGGCCCAGGGGTATCCACCTTGTTATCAGGGATTGGCAGTACTGTACTATGCGTATGAGAAGGCATCATCTGTAACTATGGGTTATCCTGTGATTCTGTACACACACCACAAGGTAGCAGAATTGCTGGATAGAGGGAATTTTGTGCTAACACCAGCCAGGATGGCAGCGTATTAATTGCTATTGACATTTCCGGATGTAACTATACAAAGATGTACCACCAGCAACGTAGCTGATTATGTCCCTTTGAGCTGCAAAGGAGAACCCCATGATTGTGTATGGAAAATGATGACACTTGCCAAGCTGAGATCAGATTTACGGTCAAAGCTCCTAGAGGATTCGGATAAAATGTTTTGTTTGTAGATGGTTCTTGCTATAGGGATTCTGATGGGAATCATGCAGGATTCTCAATAGTACAGCAGGACCAGTCAAGCTTCAAGACCATCAGAGTGGAAGCTTGTCCTCAACCGTGCTCCGCCCAATTAGCAGAACTCAAGGCTTTGACAGCATCATGTGAGATGATGGAAGGTGAAAGGTAGACATTTACACTGATTCGGCATATGCCCATGGGGTATGTCATCTGTTTGGGGCAGTGTGGAAACAGAGAGGCTTCAGGAAAAGTAATGGAGACCCCATACAGCATTGTCAGCAAATTTCAGACTTAATAAAAGCACTTATAAAACCCCAAGCACTGGCTATAGTGAAATGCCAGGCACATAAGAAAGGGAATGGTATGATAACAAAAGGAAATCAAGCTGCAGACGAAGCGGCCAGGAAAGCGTCTGGGTGTACATCGGCTGTTATTGCACCCCAGGTAAGCCTAGAGCCGGAACTCATGATAGAGGCCCTGGTTGAAATGCAATGTAGGGCAACGTTGGCAGAACAGACAATGTGGAGGCGACGGGGGGCAGGTAGAACCCAGAAGGCCTGTGGAGCACTGAGGATGGTTTGTGGGTAGCAACTACTCCTTTGTTGACTATCCTAACCTCAGAAGCACATGGAGTGGACCATTGTGCAAGGGGGGAAGTAATAAGGAAAAATAAAAAGGATGGTTTCTGGTCACCTTTCTTACTGGCTTCGGTAGACTATGTTTTAGCACAATGCGAGGTTTGTGCACAGAATAACGTTCGAAGGGGGATTACAACCCCAATAGGTCACATACCCGTGCCTGACGGACCATTTCGACATCTGGTGATCGACTACGTAGATATGATAAAGACGGTAAGAGGAGAAAGATACATTCTGGTGGTAATTGACAGGTTCAGCAGATGGGTAGAGGCAATACCCTCGAAGGATCAAGGGGCAGGAACAGTGATAAAGTTCCTGACAAATGAAGTGATCCCAAGGTTTGGAATACCTTCGGAGATTAGCTCGGACAACGGTTTCGAAGGAAGTGGAGCGAACCAAGAAGGGAAGGGCCTTTCACGGAAGTCAAGGCATCACCCACTGCGGTTCAGGTGGAAGGGCGTTCCACTTGGTATCATCTCAACCACGGCACTAAGGCAGTTCCGCAGGTACAGACAGAGCCGGAACCCGAGGTAAGTGGTGAGGAGGAGCAGATTGCAGAGACCAGCCAGGAGGAACGAGAAGCCGACACTGCAGCACAGGAATTTGACCAGGTGGTAAGGGAAGTCTTTGGTAATTCTGATGTATATGAGAATGAAGTTGGGGATAGTAGTATTCCTCCAGACAATGGGGGTGGTTTGGGTACAATCAGCTTTGCCCCACAGGATAACACACCCGCCTACTATAGCGCAGAGTTAGAAACCATCAACATGGAGGATATGGCATGGGAATGATGTAACCCTGGGAAATTCGGGAGCACGCAGTAAGAGAAGTAGCACACACACCGTTTTGCCACGACAAGAGAAAACATGGTACCAATGGGCAATGTATACAGCAAGCACGATGGGAAGACAGAATTGCTACCTGTGCTCAAGGGCAAACCCTGCGCAGCATGTAATCCCCATGCCTTATAATTCTTCCACTTGTGCGCAGTGACGTAGGGAACACATGGAGCGATGTGGGGAGCGATGGGGGCAACGATGTCCTGGTCCAGTCAATGCCAGGGCTTGTTACATGAGGATTTGAGTTAACACTGATCCCTGTTATCGAAACTGTCTGAACAATGCACCCATGTGCCCATATTAGTGTATGTTATATCAGGCGTCCTCGCAGTGTGACCAAAACAAGCTTGCCTATTACTGTAATTATAGCAGACCCTGGGCTATAAATAAAAGGAGCCAAACACCTATGCAGGAACAACTTATGATGCAGGATCACCTGCGTTATGAATGCTTCATGCGGGTGGGCACTCGCCCGGTTGGCCACTTCCAAGGCAACTGCACTCAGACGTGGGATGTCACCACAGGTAAAAAACACATAACGGGTTCCCCTCCTCCTAGGGTGCATTGGGCACTCAGACCATCCCATTAGCAGACACCTGGTGGCTGTGCAGACAGGAGTGAGGTCTGAGATCTACGCTCCCCCTCAACTGGGCAGGAACATGTATGCGTGTCATGCTGCTTCAGGAAGTTATAATGTCCCCTGAAGTACAGTCCAACGCTAACTTCCCTGAGCAGCGGACACTGCTATGGCAGAAGAGAAAATATGAACCTAACCCGACAATCCGGATTGACAGTATAGGACAGCCGAGAGGTATACCTAACGAATTCAAGGCGCGGAATGAGATTGCTGCAGGCTGGGAAGCTCTCATACCTGTGATATGGTTAAGCAAAATTGTTGAATGGATAAATTATATATACTACACTCAACAGAGGTTCATCAACTACACCGATGATGCGCTGGAGGCCTTAGGGCAACAGCTGGATGCAGTAGCAGGATGGCGTGGCAAAACAGACAGGTACTGGATTGGCTTTTGGCAGAAAAAGGGTGTGTGTGTGTGTGTAATGTTTGGAGAACAATGCTGCACTTTCATACCGAACAATACTAGCCAGGAAGGGTCTTTCACCAGAGCAATGAATTAATTAAAGAATTTGTGGAAGGAGGTCAAACAGAATGCAGGATTTGGCCATCAGTGGTTTGACTGGTTAGAAAGCAAACTAGGGGGATGGGGTGCGTGGCTGAATAAACTGGCAATGACTGCAGGCATTGTGCTGATAAGTTGTGCATTTATTCTGTGCTGTTTTCTTCCATGTCTCAAGACTTTGATAGTGCGTGCGACAGCAAAACAATTCCGGATGCTCCTGGAAATTGTTGAATCTGACCCCAGACAAGGAGAAAAACCGATGATGTACTGTTACAGTCTGCACGATGCATCAAGCGAACTGGAGGGTGTTAATGATGTGGACACTAGTCTGTAAGGGTGTCTGAGTCTTTTTTCCTGTCTCAGCTACGGAGGGACAGGTTTTTGGCTCAACAGCCTAGGATAACAGAGAGAGATCATTTTGAGCTCCGACTATGGAAATTGTAGTTGACCCAAATTTAGGATTAAAATGCTGGACTTTATTTTGGCTTTGGTGCACGGCCTCTGAGTGTTCTCTTTCTGTGTGAGACCCTGTGGGTCTCAAAGGGGGGATTATATTGAGAAATATACCTGACATAATCATTACATATACCTGAATTATAATCACTATGTATTAGCTATTTACTATACTATGTAATCACTTCTAGGTACTGAATATTACTATGTATTATTTTACTAGAGACATGTTGCTAAGTGTTGTTTTAACTAGATACTTTGTACTCTCTTAGCTGCATACTGTGGCACTTGCAGAACACCTGTTTAGCTAGCAGCACTATTAGCTGCGATGTATCCCATGTATTACACTCAGCCTTTGTTTAGTACGAGATAACGGTGGCGGACAGGAAGGTGCGAGCAGGAATGTAATGTGACGGAGGTTGTCTGGAAAGCATAACCTTGGCCAGGAATAAGGCCCCAATGCGAACGGGTGAAACATAATGGTGGCGCACCGTGAGCTAGGCAAGAGAGATTAATTAGTTAATATATAGATGATATGCAATTAAAACTTGATTGGGTATGCTGATAAAACCGAAATGTAACTGAGATAAGAAATTACTATAAAGAATGCTGTATACCGGAGCTCGGTGGGCTTTCGGTGACAAGTTCATTGATTGCCTCAGCCTTTGTTTGCAAATAAGAGTTTAATTTTCTTGAAGAATTGTCTGTGTCTCCAGGTCATTTCAAGTAACCACGACATTATATTGCATTTCTTACGGTCCTTAAGCACATCGTTGCAAAAGGGATTTCCTGCGATTCACCATCTGCGATCCTCTGTCATCCTGCCCCATGTCAGCGCACTGGAGTCTTCTGCGCCCTCTACTGGTGACTAAAACGGGCTTGATGGTTAATTCACGCGCCTGGGGAACCAACAGGAATGGGATTTACAGAAGTAAGGATGCAATTAAATAACTTCATTGGAATTGCAAAAGACAAGAACAAATAATACACAGAAGGCGAACAAACAAATGGAGTAATTTAACATTGTATAATACTGTGAGAAACGAAAGTACCAGTAAATGTTTCTTAACCAGCTGATCACTGTCACTGTCCCCAGAGTGATTGCCCCGATTTTCGTGGTGCAATTTTTTTTTGGCAACAAATGGCCACGGATCGATCAAAAGTGAACGAGACTAAGTACCAGACTGAACAAAGAGGAACAGCGTGGATGTTAAACACCGATGCACACTCAGACAAGAAGAAAATTCCAGTTAGCATGTGAGCATTCGGAATCCTGCTCAGTATCTGGTGCAGGACAGCGATCAGCAGATCCCCCGCTTCCAATGCAACCAGTTAGCGAGTGAGAACACCGGAGAGAATTCAAAATACAGATCTGCAAAGTGACTTCGGTTCCTTCTGCAGGATACCCTAAAGTTTACCCTCCAAGGTTGAGTCGGTGGTGAAGTAGGCGGATGCAACGTTGGCATTCATTTCTAGCGGTATAGAATACAAGAGCAATGATGTGATTGTGAGGCTCTATAAGGGCTCATGAGACCACACTTGGAGTATTGTGTGCACTTTTGGGCTCCTTATTTCAGAAAAGATATACTGACTTTGGAGAGTGTTCAGAGAAGATCCAGGAGAATGATTCAGGAATGAAAGGGCTACCTTATGAGGAACGGTTGACATCTCTTGGGCTGTATTCCGTGGAGTTCAGGAGAATGAGGGGGGATCTCAGAGAAACTTTCCGAATGTTAAAAGGCCTTAACAGATTAGATATGCCAAAGTTATTTCATATGGTAGAGGAGTCTAGGACAAGAGGGCACGACTTCAGGATTGAATGACGTCCATTTAGAAAAGAGATGGGGATACATTACTGTAGTCAGAGCATGGTAAATTTGTGGAATTTGTTGACAGGTCGTGGGGTGTATTTAAGGAAGAGATAGATATTTTCATGATTTGCCAGGTCATCAACGGGTAGGGGAGGAGGTAGATGCGTAGGGATGACCGGAAGAACTGGATCAGCCCATGATTGAATGGAGGGACAGACTCGCTGGACCGAATGGCATGCATCTGCTTCTTTATCTTATGGTCTTATGCTCATACGCAATCAGCACAAGATTAAATTCCTCACGAGGTCGTTACGAGGGGCATAAAATCTTAGTGGTTACACATCCGGTAGCGTGTTCCTTTAATTTCATGAGGGACAATGTACAAGAACAGAGATATGTTATTACAAATGTACTTGGCTCATTTCAGCTCTGACTGAAGAGCTAGTCACAGCTTTCGACAACGCACTATCGGGAGGAAGATCCCCTGCACAAATGTGCTGAAGACTCTCACCAGAGTCTTGGGACATGTTCCTGGGATGGAAAGTTTCACAACAGGGACACACAGGTACCCGAGATAAGAGCTTGTTCGTGGTTTTCATCAGCAGTGAATAACTCAGATAAAGATCACTGATGATTAGGCAATTTCATAAATGGTGAGGGAAAGGTGGTCAATGGGGCATCAAATACAAACACCACAGAACTTAAATTCCATTCAATATCAGAATTAGAATCCGGTTTATTAACACTGGCATCTGTCGTGAAATTTGTTAACTTAGCAGCAACAGTTCAATGCAAAGCATAATATAGAAAAGGTAAAAAAAAAACAATAAGTAAGTAAATCAATAATGGTATATCGGTATTGAACAGATAAAAAGTGGAAAAACAGAAATAATATATATTTTAAAAGTGAACACAAGTGAATCTGCAGATGCTGAAAATAAATGAAAACGCAAAATGCTGGCAGAACTCAGCAGGCCAGACAGCATCTATGGGAGGAGATAGTGACGACGTTTCGGGCCGAAACCCTTCATCAGGAGTGAAGTAACACGTCGTCACTACCTCCTCCCATAGATGCTATCTGGCCTGCTGAGTTCTGCCAGAATTTTGTGTTTTTATTAAAAAAGTGAGGTGGTTTCATGGGTTTAATGCCTATTTAGGAACCGGATGGCGGGGGGTAGACGTGTTCGTAATAGTGACCCATTCAAACTGGCGGGAGGAAAGGATTTTGGGAATGCCTAGGGTGGAGCACCGCGGGAGGAGTGTGAGACGGATGTCATAGAAGGAGAAACAGGGGCGGAGCGTGAAGCGGTTACAGATAAACCCAGACATGATTTTTGTTTTTGAGGAATAGAGAGCATGGCGGTAAGGGTAGTATTTCTCTCTGCGTGTCGGATGGGGGAATACTGGGAATCTTCCAGTCTCACAGATGGCCACATCTACGACAGGTGCACCGAGAGTCTGTTAGGGATCTGGAGCTGCGGCTCGATGAACTACAGCTTATTAGGGAGAGTGAACAGGAGATAGAGAGGAGCTATTTGTCACCCTGAGGCTCCAGGAGTTAGATAATTGGGTGACCGTTAGGGGAGCGAGGGAAAGTGCTCAGATAGTAGAGAACACCCCTGTGGCCACCCCCCTCAGTAATCGTTATCTTGTTTTGCATGCGGCTGGAGGAAGTGACCTGACAGAGGACAATCACAGCGATCTGGCACTGAGCGTGGTCCTGTGGTGCAGAAGGGAAAGAGGAATATGAGGAATGCGGCATTCACAGGGGATTCCATCGTGAGGGAACAGACAGGGGATTCTGTCAACCTGATAGAGACACCCGCATACTGTGTTGCCACCCAGGTGCCAGGGTACGGGTTGTATTGGATCGGGTGCAGGGTATTCTGAAGGGAGAGGGTGAACAGCTAGAAGTCTTGGTACACGTTGGTACCAATGGCATAGGTAGAAATAGGGAGGAGGTCCTGACGAGAGAATACATGGAGTTGGGTAGGAAGTTGGAAAGCAGGATCTGCAGCGTAGTATCCTCGAGATTGCTGCCTGTACCTCGTGCTAACGATTCGAGATAACACAATCAGGCATGTTAATGAGTAGCTGAGACTGGTGTACGGGGCAGGTTTTCCGGTTCCTGGATCATTGGGACATGTTCTGCGGGAGGTACAACCTGTACGAAAAGGACGGATTACACCCGAACCCAAAGAGGTCCAATACCATCGCGGGAACACTTAATTGAGCTGTAAGGGGTGGGGGGGAGGGCGGGTGGATGGGAACCGGAGTGATAGGCGTCAGGAAGGGGAAAACAGAAATAAGTCACGGATAGCGTGCAACAGAGATGATAGAAAAGAAAGGCTGGAGATGAGGCATAATCACAGCCAGTGGGATGAGCTACAGGGCAATAGAGGCGTGGTGCAGTTAAATCAGAAAGCAACAAATACTGGAATGAAAGTGTTGCAGTAGAATGCACGCAACATAAGAAATAAAACGGACGATCTTTAAATTCAGCTACTGATTGGCAAGTATGAGGATGTGGCCATCTCTGAAACTTGGCTAAAAGATGGCTGCCATTGAGAGCTGAACGCCCAAGGATATATGGTGCATCGGAAAGATGCAAGGGGTGGGGGAGTGCTGGTGTAGCCCTATATATAAAAAATGATATTAAATCATTGGAAAGAGATGACATAGGGATTGGAATGTGTAGGATCTCTACGGGTTGAGATAAGAAATGGCAAAGGTAAATGAACCCCAATGGCAATTGTATACGGGCCTCTAAACAACACCCGGGATTTGGATTACAAATTACACCAGGAGATAGAAAAGGTGTGTCAAGAGGGCAATGTCATGATAATCGTTGGGGATTTTAGCATGAAATTCGATTGGGAAAGCCAGGCCAGTACTGGACCTCAAGAGAGAAAAACTGAAGAATGTCCAAGCGAACAGCTTGTTGTTGAACCCAATACCGGGTTGGCTGTGCTGGATTGGATTTTGTGTAACGATCGGGGGTGATAAAAGAGATTAAGGTTAAGGAACCCTTAGGGAAGTGTGATCACAATGTGATCGAGTTCACTTTGAAAATTGAGAAGGAGAAACTAAATGTCAATGTGTCGGTATTTCAGTGGAAAAAAAAGGAAATTTTAATGGCATGAGAGGTAAACGGGCTAAAGTTGACTGGAAAGAGACACTGGCAGGAAGGACAGCAGAGCAGCAATGGCTGGAGTTTCTGCGAAAAATTAGGGAATTGTGAGACAAATATATTTCAAATAAGAAGACATTTTCGAATGGAAGATGGACACTACCGTTACTGACAAGTAAATTCGGAGATAAAATAAAAGTAAAATGGAGAGCATACAAGGAAGCCAGATCTAGTGGAAGGTAGATGATTGCGAAGCTTTTAAAAACTTACAGAAGGAAACTAAGAAGGTCATTAGGAAGGAAAAGATTAATTATGAAAGGTAGCTGGCGACTAAAGAGAACAAGAGAATTGAGGGTAGATAGAGGACTAATAGAAAATGACGCTGGGGATAATGTAATGAGAGACGCAGAGATGGCAGAAGAGCCGAATGTGAATTTTGCATCAGTCTTCACAGTGGAAGACATCTGCAGTATACCGGACATTCAAGAGTATCAGGGTAGTATGTGCAGTGAAAATTACGATCTGACAATTATGGACAAGATCAACAATAAGAATTTTCAGGATGGAGTAAAACGGGGGAAGATGCCAAAATAAGAAAACTGGGAGGAGCTGGAAAGAGCACAAGCTAGAAGGTAGTAGATGAAACTGGATGCGTGGGATAGTGGGCGAAATGTAGCTTGGGTGATAATGGGAAAAAGCAAAGAGCTGGAGAAGAAGGAATCTGATAGTAGAGAGTGGATCATAGGAGAAAGGAAGTAGAAGGGGACCGAAGTGAGGTGATTGGCAAGTGAAGTGAAGAGTAGGCCAGAGTGGTGAAATGAAGAAGAGGGAAAAGGGAGGGAGAAAATACTGGAAAGCCGAGATATCTGTGTTCATGTCATAAAATTGGAGGTTCCATAGACAGAATATATTTGCAGGTTACTCCTCCAACCTGAGGCTGTTCATGTGGCAGCAAAGGAGACGATGTGCGACATTTCTGACCAGGAATGGAGATTGGAATTGAAATGTTTGGCCACTGGGAAATTCTGCTTTTTGTTGTTGGAACAGAGATGCTAGACTAAAAGTTGATTAATCTGAAGAAGGCACGTCTGTATGAAACGTCGACAGTTTATTCATCTCCATAGAAGTTGCCTTATACGTTGAGTTCTTTCAGCATTTTGTATGTGTTGTGATTATTGTTGTTAACGGTTTTCGTGTGTCCATTATCTTCGTAAGTCTGGATGCGATATCAGGTTAAGGTTCTTCAATATATTACAGGAGCATACAAACAACATATATTTTTTTATATTTCTATTGAAAGATCGATAACTGAGACAATTTCCCCGAGCGGATCTATAATCGAGACAAAGTCTATGGAGTCTGGGAATGGACAAGATCAACGATAAGAATCATGAAACCGAGAGGTGAGACTGAGAGACATTCACGGCAGCATTCACTGAATTCTCGATTCATCATTTCTTCGTCTTTGGGATTTTGCAATTTCGTGTGAAGCTCTCCATACCTCATCATACTTGGGATTTTACCTGAATGAAATCATGCTTATTTTTACCCCAGCTGTTGGAAAACACGTCAGCCTTATGTACAATTGAACACTTAGCGTGCTAGAGTGAGTATAAATGAATGATCGTGGAGATTCATCAGCTCAGTTTCTTCAGCAAGACCGCGGGCAGCTCGAATGCAGGGTGAATCACACACGGAATGCCTGAAACTATCTACAGTATGAGAAAGACATGTTACTTGATCGTTGCCGTTATTGCTGTCCCTGGTAGGAACAGATGCGAACTAATCTTTGCAGTTCAATGTGCGCGGTTTTTGGACCCGTTCAGTCACCGACAGCCGTTGTGATGCCGGTGTATTAGTGAGTGTAGTGCAGTCATTGTGACAGAACTCTTGTGTTCCGTCAGAAGGTTCCTTGCAGTTTAATCAATAGACAAGGCTGAAAAGAAGAAAAAAAAAACAAACAATAACTGAAACTGATGTAGAGTGGAAGATCGGGGAGATGGATACATTTTGTGGACATGACTGGCAGCTTTGATTTATCAAGGTAAAACCGCTATCAAAGTAAACTCCAATTCTCCAGCGTGCTCGGCAGCATCCAGGGCCACGGCGTTTTTTTTCCGCCCCAATAGTTCAAGATGCTTTAATTTCAAATTGAAAGCAATTGCGCTGTGTTTGAAAAAATGATACAAGGTTGAAGAGAACGCGGAGAGCGAAACCCTGGTGAGATTCACTTGTGTGTTCAATCTCGGACCATCGGGAGTTTTGAAAATTCAAATCGTGTCGTTGTGCGTTTTCGTTTACAAGGGTTTGTTTCCACGCCTTATTATCGGTGAAGAGGGGTTTCGCCAACCAGAGGTGTCTGTTAGATGCCTGACTGGGTAATGTACATGCAATACTCTGGTCTGGAAATATAAACATCGAACCATTTGAAATAATGCTTCTGTAATTCGGAGCAGGTCAGGAAGAATGTGCAAAAAAAAAGAAAATGGGGACTTGCTGATCTGATCCCTTGAAGGAACCGCGGCCAAGTGTATTTGCAGAATTTAAAAGCAGCGAACCCAGCTGGGCCCGTGGGGAGATGGATGCCTGCGAACAGAGGAAGTAAATGTGCTACGAACTTTGAACGTTGTAAATGGACAACCTCAGAGGCAGCGGGGCGTAGCGACATGCGATGAGCGCCAGGATATGAAGGAAGTGCCGAGGTATTCAAACTTTACACATCGGTCGTAAAGCTCCCTTGGCGATCAGTTGACAGTGCCTCATTCCCAAATCCTGCTCCTCTTGCAGTACCGAGTATGTAACCTTTCTCCCTGCTTGCGCACCATTGCTGAGTCTGCGAAGCACGATTTAAACCTTTTAAACCTCCAGTATTGAGCGCCCGCCAGGTTTGATTGTTCTCTCTTTACAGCTTATCTCTGTCCCACAGAGCGTGAGAGAGTAATTCATTGATTCCTTCTGCTGTCCCCACCCCACCCCAAATGAATTTAGTGACAATTGTGATCCTGTCCCGGGGAATGTGCGGCCTCTCCACCTGCACCACTCACTACCTGGTGGCCATGGCAACGGTGGATCTATTGACCGTTGTCTTGGTGGTGATACTGTGGCCGCTCAGTTATTATTACTTCCCTGGGACTTTCCTGGCCATCACCCCCGTATGCAGTGTGATTGCTGCCCTGACACAGACAGCCACAGACTCCTCTGTCTGGTCCACTGTCAGCTTTACCTTTGATCGGTTTGTCGTCATCTGTTGCCAGAGGTGGAGAGTAAAGTATTGCACCGGGAAAACTGCGTCTGTGGTTCTGATAACAACCAGTGTTCTGGTCTGTTTGAATCATTTGCCCTACTTCTTATATTGCAACCTGTGAAAGTGATTGACACTATACCCAGAGACTGCGTTCCAAAGACGGGATACTATACGGATCCCGGGTGGGTGGGATATGACTGTCTTACTACTGTTCTAACGTCATTACTCCTGTTCTTGTTAAAAATACTCCTCAACAACCTGACAGTCAGACACATTTTGGTGACTAATGGCGTCCAAAAGGGTTGAAAGGTCAGTGCAAGGTGGAGAACCGCAGTGACCAGGAGATGGAGAGCAGGAGGAGGTCTGTGATCTTACTTCTCACCATCTCCAGAAGCTTCATCATCCTGTGGTCAGTGGATGTTGCCCAATTGTTTATAACACCATTGCTGGATTGGATCAGAATTATTAGAATGATTTGGAATACATTTCTTCAACAGACAGGATACATACCAATGATATTAAGTTGCTGCACAGACGTGATTATTTATGGTAACTCAGTCCAAGTTCAGAGAGCAGTTCGTCAGCGCAGTGAAATATCCACTCACGACAATTATTCAACTAATTAACAAACAAAATATCTAACCTCTTCTCAGAGGCGGTTGCCGTGATTTCCATCTGGACACTGCAGAATGGACGGTCACCGAAGAACATGACAGCGGAGAGAATAAAACTGGTTTAGAGCCCGAGAGAGGACAACACAGGCAAACACACATTCACACCTTCAGCCCGCGACATCCACCTTCTATCTCACCCTACCTTTTCTGTTTATTTGCCCAGCATATTCCAGCCCTGTCACCGTCACAACCCTGTCATTAATGATAAAGCGGGAGAGCATCCAAGGGTATTTAAAACCTAATCAGCAAAATTGCATCTCATTTGTTACTTCAGTCTTTTGCGTCAGGATGAAATGAAAAAGAAAGTCACCAGTCTAAGGAGCTTACAGTAAACCTCGCACTTGTCCTTGGTATCAGATAAAGCTGTTGTGGAGAAATGATTAACACTACAGAACTCTTGGATTAGGTTCATAATTGTGCAAATTTCCATGGAACACCCAAATTCCTACTCCAGGGACACCCAAATTCCTACTTGATGGCGACTGTGTGATCAATCAAATGGCATATTCTGCTTTAGAGCCTGTGAAAGGAACAACACTTCGTCTTGAATTTGTTACTCTTTCAAAGTGCATGTTTGTTATTTTTGTGTCAACCGCCTGGTCCTCTATTGACACAAGGAACCACTCAGCTTCTGAGAAGAGATCTCCAGTTTTGAGCCTGTCCTCAGACGCTTCACGTTGACACCTCGTCTGCTCAGATGGTGGATCTCACCCGTGGACGGTTATGTTCATCCATTGGTTAACTCAATCCTCTTTAGCAGAGTTTCCCAACCTACTTTAGCCCCAGTGCCGCGAGTCGAGAACAGTCCAGTACCCCCGTCACTAACTTATGCGTCTGCAACAACGTCTGCTAGGGTGGTAAGGTCGGACGAGATCGCCAAGTGTCAGACGCGTTGTGATGACGAATGCTCAAGGCCTGCAGTGCGATGCTTCTTCCTGTGTCCCAGCGCCACGACCTTTTTTGGAAGTGCCTGCTCTACTAATGGTCGGTCAGATCTGATGCCTTAAGTTAGAGGCGGCTTATCGCCCCACCAA